>NC_080572.1:23392733-23692733 GCF_030247185.1 Malaya genurostris | reverse complement strand
TTCGGGAAATTATGTCGCAATACGGTGAAGTTCTTTCCATCGAAAGAGAAGTATGGCGGAATTTTTTCCCCGGCATCCGGAATGGCGTGCGAGTGGTACGTATGCAACTACGTAAGGCAATTCCATCATACATCATTTGTGGTCAAGGTGGGACACATCCGTGTAAAACGCTGATTACCTATGAAAATCAGCTGGTTACATGTCAGTTTTGTGAACAACCTGCACACTACGGTAAACCTTGCACTGAAACTGCGAAAAGAACATCTTCAACAAAAGACAAGGTCAACCGTTCAACAACGAAAACTAGTGAGCGTAGTACTCCTGTTTCACCATCAAACCAACTAACAACTGCAACCAATGTACAACAAGGCGCTCCTACAGCAACTAGCAACGAGCTCAAGACTGCGAACAACAAGGAAAACGAAAAGAAGACGGAAATCAACAACAAAACCACCGATGCGGCAATGGAGGACGAGACGAGCCACGAACAAAGTGCCCCTCAACCCTCGCAGGAGGGAAATGGAAGCTCTCCTCCTAGAAAAAGAGTGACAACGAGATCCACTTCGAAAAATTGTTTATTTAAAAAATCGGCTAATTCGGCCACGTAAAGCTTGTACGCAAATAGGCCTGAATAAAAACATCTTTTAAATAAAAAAAAAAAACTAATATAACATACAGAATGGAACAGTTCTCTGATCGGTTAGGCCATCCATTAGAAAACGAAGTGGGTGCAGTAATTTTCGGTAGGACCATAAGACCTTTCATTTGAAAGATTCAAAATCAAATGCAATGAAAATTCATAGAATCGTCCTATCTCCTTAAATATGAGAATTAATGGGATGAAATTTTGGGGAGGTTGTCGGCAGTCCAAACTTTTTCAAATATGGTATAACAGTATAAATTCCCTTTGAAACAGATTTCACATATTTTTCCGCCTATAACCTTCGAAAAACGTGAACCCAAGTTGAAAAGTCTCTGATGGCAGAAATATACTTCAGATATGTGTCTGGGTTTAATTCACAATTTTCATCATCTAGGTAGATTTTGACAGATTCACAATTTTATTACCAAACGCTTTGTAATCAATTCAATTATTGAACAAATGAACGAACGGTAAGCTATTGGGATTTCAGCAAAAAAAAAGAAGAGAAAGCTACTGTCGGGATCAAGTTCAAACATCAAATGGCTGTGACTTTTGGTTCCGGAGATATGATTGTATAAGTGACGTAACCGACAAAAAGCGTTGTATTTTCACGCGTTCAATTTTCACAGAGATGGCTGAACCGATTTTAACAAACTTGGGCTCGTTTGAAAAAGCTACTGTTAGGCCATTGATCAAGTTCGAGGATCAAATGACTGTGACTTTTGGTTCCAGAGATATGATGGTATAAGTGTGATGTAACCGACAAAACCGATGATTTTTACCGCTCTTATATATATATATATATATATATATATATATATATATATATATATATATATATATATATATATATATATATATATATATATATATATATATATATATATATATATATATATATATATATATATATATATATATATATATATATATATATATATATATATATATATATATATATATATCTATATATATCTATATATATATATATATATATATATATATATATATATATATATATATATATATATATATATATATATATATATATACAGTGCTAGTGCTCAAAAGTTTAAGCACCTCGAAAAATATCCTCATGCAAAATTTGAGCTAAATCGGACATGCGTTGGGGGTGCTGCCCGGTGGTTAAGCTTTAAAAATTTTCGATCTCGAAAAAGCACCATAGGGGGGAGTACATGAAAGTTGCAAAATCGAAAATTTTATTTAATGCCGAAACTCTTAAAACTGCATGAAACGTCGAAATTTAGTGTCATCTCAAAAAATCAAGTCCCAAAAAGTCGATTTTTTCAAAAAAACTTTTTTTTTAGATGACACTAAATTTCGACGTTTCATGCAATTCTTAGCCTTTCGGCATCAAATTTTTTTTTCGATTTCGGAAATTTCACACTGTGATTACATTGTTACAGATAATCTGCATGCTTTGACTGCATACAGATGGAGAGTCACGCCTATTTTGACTGTTTGCAGACAACTGCGAGCCGATTACACTATATTACAGTCAAGAAGCACAAGTTTGTGCAGATAAACTGGTTAATGTAATCGTAGCTTAAGTGTCAAAAATACAAGCCAGATGATAGCAAACGAGGAAGTAGATGATCGCGTGGAGATATTAAAAAAAGTTACTTCAATTTTGAACAACGTGGGTTTCAATCGCATACAATAACGCTACTGAAGTCTACATCGTCAATAGTGACCCGAGTGTCAAGGTTGCGAACCTTCAATTGAACTAACCCGTATTAATAAATACATCACTGATTCGTAAAACATAAACAGGAGGGGTAAAGCATCACACCTTACGTGATAGCCAACCCAAGCAATCGACATTGGATAAAGTAACCTCGAAAAATTTAACCTTGATGCTAATAAAAAAATATCAGGGATGTCCGTTCTCAAAACTTTCGTACAATCCCTTAGTAGGCCCTTAATTTGTTCTTATTTTTCCCCAGGACCATTCAACAAAATATATTCTATAATGATAAAGATAGCAGTAGCGGACATATCTTAAAAAGAAAATTTCTTCAAGATCTGAGCGTGGACTGTATTTAAGTCACCGTCTGCTGCCCTGTGTTTGGTTGGCATGTTGACAAAGAGTCTCGAATATCGAAAAGCCGGTGACGCACTTGAGTTTGGTAGAGTTTAGTCGTTCTCACCAGCAAGTCAATGCAACGTTGTCTATCCTCAACGGGACTTATTAAACGTGGAGTCAAATCAACAAGTATGTGAACAATATACTAGAAGCTCGACTAAACGCTAACCTCACAATCAGGCGCGTAAGGCAAAGATGCAAATGGCAAAACCGGTGCGCGGAGGTAGCGATAGGCGTAGGGTGAGTTGCACAGTAGAAACTTCTTGGCCTTCATTGATCGTCAATGACACGCTTAGCGTTGATGGTTCAGCGACTGTGAATAAATAGTACACAGCCATCGTCGCTACCGCCGCCAGCACCGTCATTGCCAGTGCTGATCGTCGGGACTGCGAAGTAACAAGAGATGCGCCAAGCGATGACCTACATTTACGTTGCTTTTTTTCATATCGGTTCGGGTGGCCGTGGAGATCCAAGGATGCGACGGTAAGCGTTAATCTGAATACGAGATTTACATGTGCACTCGGTCCACTGCAGTAGTATGCTGCTCATCAGGTATCGAAGTTTGCAGATCCGGAAAAGAGTTTCGAGGGCTGAATTGATGCATATAGTTGAATACGCATTCAACTTATTTCTTCAGTATATTGAACATATAAAATAAATTTTTTTAAACCAGCAACCCGGTACCTTCGCTCATGTCCATGTTATTTTAAGCAGAAGCAGGGCAATTTCAAGATTTTCTAACAAAAAAAAATACTAGTCAGTTCTTCCGGTGATTGCATAATCTTTTTATATGATAAAGACTGCAAGAATATTAGAGTGGGACAAAGTTTTATGAGAAAAAAATGAAAATGTATGTTTTCTCGTTTGACTAAAATTTTTCGTATTCCCATAAGAACTACTTAGGTTCCATAAGAACTACAAAATTTTTTAGAGCAATCGGTGAGACTCTCTAGTATGCACGGGCAAAATTCCGATTCTAGAAATGAGCAAAACGAGTCATGATTTGGGGAAAATATTATATTTTCACGTTATGTTAATACACCATGATTAAAATTTCTCGGATCATGATCTAATTGGACTGATTCCGCTGAAATTTAAACGTAACGCACTTGACATTGTGAGGTATAACTTCAGGCGTGTTTCTTCTACGATGAAAATTTTTGCGACATAAATTCAGGCGTTTTGTGTGATTTTTGCAACGATGTTAATTTTTGCAACATTACTTCAGTGAAAATCACGACGAACTTCTTTTAATCAGAATCATTAACAATTAAAATATTATGTTTTTGAAAAACGACGACACCTAAAATAACGTGTTTACTTGCGTTCATTGCTTCAGTTTTGATTTTGTGTTTCAGAATTTAAACACTTAAACAAACTGCATGAAAGAACACGTGTGAATCAAACCTCTTAAAACGAAACTCTATGTCGAATTCTTGCAACAAAATCGTCCTATTTATAATAATTGATTGAATCAATACAGCTTGTGTTGTTATATCTATGTAACAAATTAATCAAAGTGGTTGAACAAAATATTTTTCTGATTTTCGTTAGATGGTGTTCCAAATTCACAATCGAATTTATTTTTTGGTTTACGCTAGCTCTCGAAATATTATTCTAGCAACAACGGTCACATCAAATATGTAAGAATACATTCAAAAAAATGTAACATTGATATTTGCCAAATGAAAAGCGTAGTCGTGCTTAGTCTTTTATGATGTCAATTTTCGGTTCATTATCTTTATTTTTATGTTAGGTATGTTTAATTCTCCATCAGCCGGTGGGTAAAACAACACGATTATTAAATGAACATGCTTCAGGATCAAGTAAACATTTTCAGTAGGTCTTGCTTTTCAATGTCTGCTTTTTGCATTACCATTAATCTATTAGGTTATCTATCACATCACTTGAGGCAGAGGGTTCAAAGTGATATCCGGGTAGAAAATTGGAGTTACGAGCTTTGAAAGAAATGCATTATTCAAGTAACGCATTTTCGAACCATGATTACTTTTCATAGGAGAAGAGTTATTGCTCATGGTTTCATGATAAGTTAAAATGATTGGTTTCATGATTTTCTAATCATGACAGCAGTAACGGATTTCTTTCCGTGTGGGTAAACAGGATTTTTACAAAAAAAAAATCTGAAGTTCACCCTATAGACTCTAAAAATCAGTGCATGTGTTATTTTCTTAGGAAATTTAACGATAAAGAAATCTGAGTTGTTTGATGTCTTCACAATAGTTACTTAGCTTAGCAAGAAATTTTTTTTTAAGTGACAAGCTAAGTTCCAAAACTCACCGTAAAGAAACAAAAAGTTATACTTATTAACAAAAAAATAGGTTTTTGGTGTTTTCGACAATGTTTTAGATAAATTCAAATCGCAAAATTAGCAGTAACAATTCTTTGAGTTCTCATTATTGATCATTGAAATATAGAGGCCCATGTTGGTGTAGAAAACAACATTTTGGCTACAGTCCCTAGATTAGGTCGTAATCGAAAAACTATTTCGAAATCTGAAAGACATAGAACAATACTTTCTTCAACAATATTTCAAAATAATCAATTTCGAACAACTTTGTAGAACATCTGGATCATTTAAATCCTAAAATAATAATAATAATTTGGTAAAAGATATTTAATCTGTATCACTATCTCTTCTCATTTTTACATTATTGCTATATCTTATGTTATGGTGCTTCTTAAACATCAAAAAGCAAACAACTTATTTGTATAAATTTCCTTGAGAACGCAATATTCTTCTGAATTTAAGAACATAACAATCCGAAACTTTTTTTGCAATAATATTACTGTCTGGTTCGAAAGCTATAAACATATTTCATTCGAATTTTTTTTTTTCGAATTACGATATAGAAAAATGTAGCAAACAAGAAAAAATTGTTTCATTGCATTTGATAACAGTTGAAAGCATTTGATAGTTTTGGGTACATTATATGCAAAATAGAGAATTCTTATTTAATTGTCAGAAACTTTGTCAGCTTAGCGGTTTATGTTGAACGACTGAGTGGCATAACAGTTCAACATAAACTGTTATGTACTGACGAGTCGAAGACGAAACATAAATTATGTGAAAATGGTTATGTGCTCTATGCTAAAAAATTGGTAAATCCCTAAAATGATCAAATGTAACTCATTTATTTTTTCGAATATCTTCAAAACTTGTTTAAGTATAGTGATTTTATAGTTTTTGAAAATTATAAAAAGTCAAAACATGATTTGTCTGGTGAAATAAATGTTACTAAAACACCAAATCTTTGAAACCAATGATGAAAAGGTAAAGAACTGTTTCCAATTAATTATGCTCCCTGTCGTCTATATATGTGTTTCATCAATTTCGATTTCAATTATTATTATTATGCTTGTTCTTTTTTGCCTTTATCATATAGCAAGACTACACAACCACTGTGAAAACCGACTTTTGAACCAAGGCTCGGAGAATGTCATATACAATTCTACTCACTTTTCTCGGAGAAGGCTTAACCAATTTTCACAAATTTAGATTCCAATGAAAGGTCCCATGGTCCTATACAAAGTTCCTGAATTTCATTTGGATCCGACTTTCGGTTCTGGAATTACAGGGTGATAGGCAAAAAAATTGTGAAATATATGTCACTCACTTTTCACGGAGATGGCTGAACCGATTTTCACAAACATAGATTCAAATGACAGGTCTTATGATCCCATATCAATTTTCATCCTAAAATTCATTTGGATTCGGTTCCGGAGTTACAGGGAGATATGCAGCAATAATGTGAGAATAATGTCACTCCCTTTTTTTCAAAGATCGCTAAATTGATTTTCACAAATTCGATTCAAAAGAAAGGTCTTATGATCCCATACAAAGTTCCTGAATTTCAATTGGATCCGACTTCCGGTTCCGGAATTATAGGTTAATCCAAAAGTGTGAAAATAATGTCACTCATTTTTTCCGGAAGTGGCTTACCGATTTTCAAATCTTAAATTCAAATGAAAGCTCTCATGGTCCCATACATAGTTCATGAATTTTATCCCGCTCCGATTTCCGTTTCCGGAATCACAGTGTGAAATGGACCAAAAATGTGAAAATAATGTCACTCGGAAATGGCATTTCGCTCGATTTTCGCAAACTTAAATTCGAATGAAAAGTATTATGGTATCATGTTATGTTCCTGAATTTCATTTGGATCCGACGGGGGGGGGGGGGGGGGTGGGAGAGTCTGTTATCAAACAAACTATTGATAGTCTCATAAATGATTTGCTGAATTTTAAGTCCGACTAAAGATACATTTTTTCCAAAATTCAAATCGCCATAGAGAATCTTTAAAAATTTTGTATATCTTGTCTTGGTACCGCCATAAAAAGAAAGAGAGAAATGAAATCGGCCTTGCAAGGCTGTTAAACAAGTTTTCTTTATTGGATGGAGACACATTTTATGTTTATGTATTGAATCGCTATTCTAAAATTAGAATATTTTTGTATTTATTACATAGAAAGACTTTGTTATCATTGTGTGCATTCTCCGACTTTTAGCTCGGAGTACCGAGTGTCATATACCATTCAACTCGGTAGTTGTTCAGTAGTTTCATTTTGTTAGTAAATCTCGGTAGTTCCGCTAGAGGTGTGCGAAACAGCTCATATTAGTGAACTGCTCCGAACCGCTCATCTAACTAAAGTGAATCGATTCGATTAATCAGCTCATTTAGATTGAGCTGAAGGTTTTTTGTACCATGCGCCGTTTTTCTGTCATGTGCACGCATGGTCGAAACTGAATCATCGATTTACTCAGAAAACAATGCTATAGTCGACTAAATTGTTTCTATAAAACAATCAAATTTGTATCTATAAAAAAAGATAAAGATGTCAGATAAAAAAAATAAGGTTGCTGAAGATTGCTAATGTGGATAATTTCCGGCACGTATTCAATTAAAATTTGTGACTGTGACCGAGAAAAGGTTATTGTCAGGCGCGTACACAGGGGGGGGGGGTTTAGGGGTTCAAACCACCCCCCCCCCACCCCCGAAACAATAACCCATGGGAAACATTGTGATATAAATTGTACATGTGTTGATTTATCACCATGTTCTAAAACCCCCCCCCCCCCCCCCCGAAAATTTTCTCTGGCTACGCGCCTGGTTATTGTACTACATTTCTTTAGGTTCACTGTCATGCCATTTCAGTCGCACATGTCTAAGACCTTCTAAATGTCCATTTCTAGTGCACAAAGGTCCACAAGACTTAGATAGATTTTGAGAAGTGGTCCGAGATAGCTCTCTTACTTCGATTTTTGGAGAACGGAAAGCATCTTCTAAATTGGTAGGTCATATTAGATGATGGCCATCAAATTCCAAAACGAAACACACATCGATTTCTCAGAGATGACTTGAGGTTCGGGAACAGATAATAGATCGAGGAGGTCAAATCAATTGAACAAGGTTGATGGGTAAGTAATTAGAACCCTAATCCGTTGATTTTTACCATGGTAGCGATGCTCATGTGCTCCATTAATGTACACTAATACTTTCATTGAGGTAGTCCTATAAAAGTATACTATGACAAACCCAGAAAACCTGCGTCATGATATTTCTGACCCATTGAGCCTTCCTTCCACGCACTCGCGCCGCTTTGAAGCGTTGTTCTCTGGCGTATAATTATTGATCCAGCTAAACATTTACTCGAAGGGCACTTGTATCTTTTCAGCCAAAAGGGGGATTCAACGCTAGAATAACTTTCACATCTGCAGAAACTATGATAAGCTGGGGCACTTTCTCTTTCCGGTCATCCAGTACAATTTAGTGTCTTTTTATTGTTGTCGTTTATTTTGCCCCGGATTTGAACCGATGCACGGAGGGCCGAATGCAATATATCGTTCGACTCAGCTCGGCGAACTGAGCAAGTGTGTGTGTGTGTGTGTGTGTGTGTGTGTGTGTGTGTGTGTGTGTGTGTGTGTGTGTGTGTGTGTGTGTGTGTGTGTGTGTGTGTGTGTGTGTGTGTGTGTGTGTGTGTGTGTGTGTGTGTGTGTGTGGTGTACGGTTGAATGAACCGAAAGTCATTATGCCGATATCGGTTTCGAAAGTACCGACAATAGTAATCAAATGTGAAAAAATGGAACTCACTTCACTTTTTCACATATGATTGAAAAGATTTTCACTAACCTAAGCACAAATGTAGTATATCAATAATTCTAAGTTAAATTTCAAGGTGCACATAGAGTTTACTATCTCCAAAGCCTCTGGGCTATTAGGATTTATTTTCCGCGTTACTAAAAAATTCTCTACGTATCTATGGGTCAACGGTCACGACACACTTATGTCGTTTTCGCTTGATGCCAAACCTAACTCAGTTTCCACCCTAACTGCTGTCAAACCATTCGTTTGAAGCTAGTTTCAACGTTGTTGAACTGAAACTTGAGTAAGTTTCGAACCTAATTTTCATATCAGGTTTGCTCAAACCCCCGTTGCTAAGTGCGAACCCAACACAGTTACGTGAAAAGTGTTTGTTTGATGATACTACCCTGGGTCAGTTTCAGTTTTTTCAAGCGATAACGACATCAGTATTTGACTGAAGAAAAGAATACTAGATCGTCGAAAAAATCGTTTGGCACGCTGTTGCTAGTTGTTTTGTTTGGAGATTTCACATGCAAACTTTATCCATGTGATTCTTCATTTCGAGCCACTTGCTTAATTGGCTGTCAAAATTATTGCTACTAAATGACTGGCGGAATGTATATGATTGTTCTAGAAATACGGCTGTAGGTAGAAGAAAAAGTTCTGATATCGTTCACCATTTGATGGATTGTGTGTAACGGAGTCAGACGAATAATATTGATCATAGTGAGCATGAGTTGAACAAATCAGAAAATTTTTTAATGAATCAATGTATAGATTGTGCTGTAGAAGCACTAAGGTCAAACTAAAAGATTTTCCTTGCACTTTGTTATCGAATGATGTAGATTACATCAAACGCACATAATAAGTTAATGTTGTTTTAAATAAAGAGATGGCTTTTTGGTCAATTGGTTTCTCGTCAAAACTTTTATTTTTCGTTAAAGGCCAACGTTTCGAAGGTTAGATAAAGCACGTGAATTATGTTCGAACAATAGGTAATATTTAGCGTTTGAAATATTCGTTTGGGAAAGCAGACTCGACGTGGTTCAGGATCGCGTTTGGAATGGGCGCTCGTCTAAATGTGCGATGTCTACATGTTACACTTATTTCTAAAAAATTCGCGAAAGGTAGATGCATAAACGAGTGACTGCATACTCGACAGCCGTCTGTCCGGAGTTTTGTCAATTTCGGAGATTGACTGCTTCGTGCATTATATTGCCAGCACAAAGTAACACTTAAAATGATAACACTTTAAAACATTTTTGGTAGCCGGCTACCCAGAGCAATAAACACATGATAACATTATTAAAACATTTACTAACAAAGTATCCTCTTCTGTGATGCATGTGGGAATGCAGAGGATTCCTCGGTTCCTAGTAGCAACATGCATCGAACTAACAATCCTTCCCCTCCCAAGTAGATCTGCATTCGGACGTGTCCGGCGTCGGTATTGATCAGCATGTATGCATCAATATAGTTTGCACAGTGTGAAACAATGTGTTATTCCCAAACATGTTGCTTCAAAAAATCATTTTGCAATCTCAATTGGTCCAGATCAATAACGGAGTAGCAACACACGGGCGGTCTCTAATGCTAATGCTAATAATAATATTATACATTTAAAATCTTCAAAACTCTTTTCTAAACTTTTTTAGATTCTAGTATTCCGGGGAATTTCAGCTGTAATGTATATGGGAAAATGAATTATATAAGAAAGGCATCATTATACCACTTGGTGGATTAAAAACAAGTTTTGTTTCTGTTTCTGATTTCGGGAGGGGCCAAGGGCTTGTCTAATACTTGCTTCCAAACGAGCCTAAGATTGTTCGGATAGGTTTAGTAATTTCTGAGACAGTTGAACATATAGGAAAAAGAGTGTTAAGTCGGTAACGTCACTTCTACGATCATATCTGCGGAAGTGTTAGTCATGTGATTTTCGAACTTGACCCACAACCCAATAGTACCCTAACGCTTGTTGAAATCTGTTAAGCCATTTGCGAGACAACAGGTAGATAAAACGTTAGAAGGAACACATACATACAAACGCTCACACATACACACAGTTTGAATTAATTAGACATCTACATCCAAGCACAACAGGAATTCTTCAATACCGACTCCAAGCAAGTCCAGTACTTCTGAGACAAAAATGAATGAAAATAAAACATTCACATTAACTTACTTAACTGCAAGTAACGTAAGACAAAAAAAAAATACAAGTAACAAGAAAACATTACAAGTAACAAGATAACCAAAACCCATTCCAGTAACAAAGGCGATAAGAAGTCAAAAAACTACAATGTTTCCGACAACAACAGCAAGAGACGAATCAAGGAACCACCAAATACCTCCCAATCATTTTTCAACCAGTGAAGTAATTGGGATGCATGGAGGATCTTTTGCTTGTGTTCATTCCGTTGGTGTCTTTCTTCCATTGTTATCATATTCAATTGCCATAATTGTGTGGAGTTGGGAACTATAAATTAATGCTATGGAAATTTAACTATTTTAACTTTAACTATATTTCAGGATTTACAATCAGTTACTATATCAGTTCGACCATTAAAATATTTTGAACTATGAATCGCTGTAGATATTATTACTTTTTTCTCACTGTGCTGGTTGAAACATTTTGTAAATAGACGAGATTTTTCGATAGCAGCTATTCACTTGTCAAATTTACATCAATTATTATGCAAAGTCGATCATATGCGAGACACAACTAATTTACATTGAAAATAATAGTTTTAGGCCACATAATTCATCATTAAATCTTGAATAAAAACATAAAAAATTGTTCGGGCATAAACTAGTACAACATACAAATCGAAACAGTTTGGCGTCAAATCTAATGGAATTTGTCCCAGTCAATGATATTGTGAAATGTTTCTTTCGAACCTATGTTTGCGAAAATCGTTTCAACTATTTCTAAGGAAATAAAACGAGTTCCGTTTTTGAATTGTTGACTACTATTTCTTGTTCTTCCGGAACCGGGAACTGAGAACCGATATAACCGAAGTCAAGTCTGATTCAAAAGAATTTTTCGTTTGAATGACGGTTTGAAATTTTGAACGCACTTCATCCTGTAATTCCGGTAGCGGAAGTCGGATCCGGCTAAAATTTAAATGCAGTTTGTGAAAAACGATTCAGCTATCTCTGCGAAAATTGATTGCACATTTTCTTTGTAATTCTGGAACTAGAAGTCAGAATTCATTAGCGTTGTAATCAACTGTATATTTGTTTGAACATATACATACATACGCACACACAGACATTTTGAGATCTCAACGAACTGTTTTGATTGGTATGTGCTGCTTGACTCTCCGGGCTTCGGTTCAAATATCGGTTTTCACAGTAATTACATATCCTTTTTCTATTCAGAGACGGACCAGCCTCCGGCTGAAGGTCTCTTCAATAAAGAAACGAACTAACTTTTTTTATGAGAAAGACAGAAAGGATATTTTTTAAATGATACAAAATCGATGAAATAGAATGTTTTCTGATCGACAAAAGTATTTAATACTTGACAGTGTTATCGAATTTGAGCTTACGAATTTCATCCGCGATTCCCTACGAATTTTTGATCTTTTGAATTAAATTCTCTTAGCCTCAAATCTTCCGTTAAAGATATCAAATGATAAATTTATTTTTATCTAAAAATAATTTTAACAAGTCTCGATTTTATATCTACCGGTAATGCACACATGGAATACGCTGTCCATGTTTCTTTGGTCACCATTCAAATGTAATAGGCTATAGTCCATGAATAAAATTTCCGTGATTCATGTAATCCAAACTTACTACTTCTATCTACGTCAGATATATATATATATATATATATATATATATATATATATATATATATATATATATATATATATATATATATATATATATATATATATATATATATATATATTTATATATAAATATATATATATATATATATATATATATATATATATATATATATATATATATATATATATATATATATATATATATATATATATATACCCAACTTTTTTTTTCATCTAACTATTTTTGTCGGTGAAGAATTCGAAAATATTCGACACGTATTTTTTTTAATTTCAATATGGTACGTGGAATGTTCGAGATATGATTTTTTTTAAATTTCGCGTTTACAAAAAAGAACCTTTTTTCAACAACCTATACTGTAAAATCTAATAAAGATACAAAAATTCGATACATGAAATGTGCGTCTTTTCCTTCGCTATCAAATAAGCAATTCCATAAACTACCTTTATAGTATACTCAATGAAAAAAGTTAAAAATTAATGCCAAATAAAAAAAATTGAACTTGGGTGTAATTTTCTTTCTTTTTTTAGTTGAAAAAAGAATCCTAAGGGTTTTAACTCAGTCTTAGCAAAGTTTCAGAGTGGAAAGATAAATTCTTTCGGAGCAGTGAATTTTTCAATCACGACCTACACGCGCGGAGTGTACCGCAGCGCAACTCGCTCGATTACGGGCTTATCTTTTCGACACATGTCGCGCTACTGATCGAATCCTAACTTTGACCGTTTATTGTTGGCAACGTTTCAGTTAAGATCACAGTGTAAAAATGAATTTAAAAATCAAAAACATTCATTGCGTCGAGTTTCTCCTTTTCCTTTGAGAAATATATATATATATATATATATATATATATATATATATATATATATATATATATATATATATATATATATATATATATATATATATATATATATATATATATATATATATATATATATATTTTTATATATATATATATATATATATATATATATATATATATATATATATATATATATATATATATATATATATATATATATATCTATATATCTATCTATATGATTGTTTTCAACTAGAATAGTCACAAGGGCGCGCGTAGAAACGTGTGCGTCTAAACGTTATCGTAATGGCAGTAGCATCAGCAGTAGAACAGTGCTTATGTTAAATGAATGATCTTCTCATTCAAGGGGTGGACTGAAATAAAAGGCGCCGGTAACGCAACGCGTATGTTATACGTATCCTTGAAAGTCCAACCGTGCACGATCAAGTTCCTCCGCCTTTGTCATACAGGTGGCTGGGGGAGGAGGAAACGAGTTCGTCTTCTAACAGCAACAAGTCACTGCTGCTCTGCTGCAGTCGGTACACAATTCGCACTTTGCGACGGTAGCCACAACAGCGTGCGCACAAATGGTGACCTTTTTTAGCAGCCAAAGCCATGTGGCATTCTCGGCTTCGGGGCTGCGACGCTGCCTATGCCTAAGTCTACCCACCTTAGCGGCTGCTGAAACCTTGTACGTTCCAATCAAGTTAGCCTTCTGACATAGTTTCTCAAAAGATCATAGAATGTACACCAGGCTGTGTCGAATGTAAGAACGTTCTTTGCTCGTCAGCTGCAGTAAGTCAGGGTCCACTGAATCGAAACATCCGAGATTTGCATGTTTCTTGTTGTTCTATCAATTGCATGAAACAATCTCGTTGATCTGATCGCTGGCAAAGTTATGATGCAAAATCGCGTAATACAATTAGAATATCCGCGAAAACAATCTTGTGGGCGTTGTGGATGTTTTTCAATAAAATTGCTTCCGATAAAAAAGAACAAATTTTACTTAGTATATTCAGTGCATAGCATTATGTTGCTATTGAAATTATGAATCCTTACTTGTGTGAGATCAAACATACAACAGGTTTGTGAGGGCGTTGTCCAAATTCTTGTATGAAAATTATGATTATAATGTGCCATGTCACGTATGTTTTGATTAAATTTACCATGTACTAAATAAAACAACAAACAATAATTCATGTAAAATGCTGGTGGTGATATGAAATAGTTTGCAGATAACTTAAAATAATTTCACTTCCTGTACAGATTTTTTTTATCCCTGTATTTCTCTTTATCTCTATTGTAGATTAAACAAACGCAGTATGCACGTTATGGAAGAAGGTGGCGATGTGCTGGCTTGCTCGGATGCCAAAATAGTTAGTCTCAAGTCCACCATCAATAATACCGCAAAACCAACAATAAAGGAGGCTTCCGAAATTCAGACCGATAATGATATCATTTCAGACTCGATTCTTAAGCCGAAAAGTACCGAAGAGATATCTACCGATTCAAAGCTAGTTGCTGAGAATTGTAGCAATGAAGAGAACAAGGAGAACATAACTGTCAAGGATAATTCGAAATGTTCTGAAAACGAAATGGTGGTGGACGACAAGGCGAAACCACACGATGACGAACAGAGTGGAAACCGTGAACAAAAATCAATAAAATCAGAAGAAGAAGACGTCATGAACGACATCGATGATATCATTGAAGATGTCAAATATCAAAATGGTTCGAAAGCTGATTTTAATGAGGAACTCACATTCCAGATGGATGTTGATGGAAGCCAACCGGATGATGAAAATCCATATGATGAAGAAAATGAGGAAGATGATGACGAAGAAGGTGCGGTGGATTTATCCTCATCGTACGATGCCAATAAGAGTGACCGAGAGGATTGTGGTAAACAGAGTCAAACGGATGAGTCGGATGCGGTTGAGCTGATTGATAGTTCACCCGAAAAACTAACGCAAGTGGTGACTGCAAAGAAACCTGCCAAGAAACCGAATGCATTAACGTTAGAAAGTGATCTCAACAATAGTTCTAAAATTAGAAGCGATAAATCATTGAAAGTGGACGAGGTTGACAAATATCACACAGAAAAGCAAGATGAATCAACTGATAAATTACCGAGTGCAAGTAAGTCTAGTCGCATGAATGAAGCAGTTTCTGCAGAGAGATCGGATGATACTGAGTTCAGTTCACGGAAACGAAGACGCTCGATTGAAAAAGAAGATTTCGAAGAAGAGCGATCAGTACCATCAAAGAAACTGAAACGAGAGCTAGAATGTAACTTTCGATCTCACGATCGTCTACTTAAAGAGTATATCGAAACAACCTCCAATAGCTCGGTAGATGATGTACAGAAACACACTGATGCGCTAGTGGTCGAAATTCGGACCCTAAACGAAATGATACGTGCCAAAGAAGATGAATGGAACAATATGATCCATTTGAAAAAAGTGAAGGAAGAAATTTTACTGCGATTGACCAGAAAAAAACATGTTATGGACATCACCGATACCAAACTGGGAGAAGTTTCCGAATACAGTCACTTTGATTCGTCGAATCTGACCAATGTGCGATCTGCTTCAGTAGGACCTCGACCTCCTACCCCTCCACCGGAGGTAGATGTTCGCCCAGCGTCGGTAGCACCTATGCACAGCAGCACTCTTAACTCAAGTAAAAATGCCAATATCTCGAATCACTCGATTTCCAGTAGTCGCAAAGAGAACAGTCTTCTTACTCAGTTCAATCACAGCAACAGTTCCGTAACCATGGTGCCATTATCAACTGCTTCGTCGTTGATCACGTCCACGAATACGATTCTACAATCCCGTGCAAATATGAAATCCGCCGAGGTTGCGAAAGAAAAATCCAATGCCGTTCAAATTCAACGACAAATTCTTCCAAAGCCCATACTCTCTAACCACCAACAGATACTGAATAATTTAGCGATGTCCGCTGGTTTGACAGCAGCTGCGATTACTAGTACCGGAACCACGTCGATATCAAATTCTTCCTCGACGGCAACGGTCTCCAATGTAGCTGCCATCAACAATATTCTTGCAGGCCTGTCTGCCCAAGCAGCTGCCCTACTGAACGGTCACCATAGTTCTTCGGGTATCAATAATCACCAACAGGGTAACCAGCTGCAAGTAGGAAGACAAGGGGTCATCAAAGATGTCAAAAGTATTATTGCTGACTACAGGCAAAAACATCCAGAGCAGGTACCTAGAAGAGGTCGGCGGTTGAAAAATATTCCAAACAGCGGATATGATAAGAGTGGAGCGGCTTCAGCGGCCTCCCGCATGACGGAGTTGAGTTTTCTTCTGGCGGCAGCAGAGGTAAGCTTTGTATTAACCATACATATTAGAGCAGAGGGAGTTTCTCATTTGGCCCATTTTGGCATGCTTGATTTTTTGTTTGTGTCAGTAATGCTTTGTATTTTGAGTTTTAATTTTTTTACCCATCCATCCCATCTCTAACCCAGATAGGAAGACTTATGCTGCACTGACACAGGATACAGAAAGTTTAGCAGAACTGGGATTTAGATTATGATTCTGATTTTTGGATTCTATATGTTTGATCAAGATCAAGTGTTTTCATGTTAACTGAGTTTGCAACTTTGAAATTTTACGTTTCATCGATACATCGAACAGCATTTTGTTAAACATCATGATTAACGATTTTTTTAAACATCATATCTTACGAAAAATTTTCATATACCTGTGTTGGCGCTAGTCAAGAATAAAGGACGAGTTTTTCGTATTTATCAGATAATGTTTTACAATCATATGATATTACAATGTATCGCACATTATGACATGGAATATAGACAGTTTTAAATACTCAAATTACTCTGAATATACCAAACGTGATGAAAAATTTGTGTAATAAACTAGAAAAGAAAAAGAAGTAAATCTCTGTTACGGTTGTTTCTTAGCAGATATAAACTCAGACATATTGACCAAAACAGCTGCGATGACTCATTGATACTTATTTGTACCTGGCTTCATAATCCTAACCCTGCAATAATAGTCCAACACATTATCATTTACTGTTTCCATACCATGTTCATTTCATTATCCCAGACGCACTGTATGTTCACACAAACTACACCTTTCTGTACACTTACACCACCCTATCCTTTTTTCAGAACTCCCGTCCCTCTAGCAACGATTCGTCCCAGAGCAATTCCAACAATTTACCCACCAGTGGTGCCACAACCCCAACAGGGCTTTCCTTCAAGGATGTCCTGGTGCAATTCGCCAAAATGAGCCAATCCGACGGCAATCTGCTGTCCAATTTGAGCAATCTTACCAGCTCAGCTACTGCAGCCACAACTGCTTCCGTATCAGCTACAACCAATTCTTCATCTTCTTCTCAACAGCAACAGTCGCAGCAAAACGCTGCCGCCAATCTGAGTAAGGGAGCTTATCCAGAGGTAACACTGCATCCGGTGTTGAATTCAAATTCCAACTCAGGAAGTAATGCCGTTGATATGAATCAGTCTGCCGGAAGTAACACCAGCGTCAACCAATCTCAAAACAATAACAACAATTCAACCAACTCTCTACTGCACGGTATTCTAACTAAAACTTCGTCCCGGCCTAATGCAGCGGGATTCACATCGTTCTCACCAACTCTGGCCCGGTTGCTTACTGCACCGGAACGAATGAATTCGCAGGCATCCACTGTTACCTCTGGGGCGTTAGCCAACCTGCAGGCAAGCACCGGACTCAATCTATCCAAATCGAACAGTGAAATCACGATCACACCGGTAGGGGCCTCCAACCTGCAGCAATCTTTGCTAGCACACCAACAACAGCTGCAGGAGCAGCAGAAACAGCTCCAGCGGCTGCGGGAGCAGCATTTCCTAAATATGGTGAGTGAAGTTAAACAACTTGCATTTTAGGAAATGCGCGAGAATTTTTCACGGGATATTAACTGATCGAGATGATAAAATGTTTTTTGCCTGTGTGTCCACGTTCGTTTATATTTTTTCTTATTGTTTTACCGTTATAAACATTTTAAACTTTTGTAGAATTTGTTTATAACCATCACTTCATTGCTTTTTGGTTTAGTTTATGTGTGTAATTTTCGCGAGATGTTAGTGATTTCGAAAAAAAACCGCATAACTTTTTTCACCCAAAAACGAAGTGGGGAGACAGAAGGAAGAACCCGATTTTGAAGATACTATTTCACTCTTGTCATAATTGAAACTTGGATTTCGTTTTTACAAATTGCAAGCATAATTAAGAATGATATTAGTTCTTCGTAATTTTCGTCTAATTGAACAAAAGAAAATTACTTTTATTTGCTATGAATTGTGCAAATAGACACGAACGACAAAGTAGTCTGAGCTCGCAAACTAATTAAAACAATCAACTAGGGTAAGGGCTCCCTATTTCATCTCATTTGAAGGGACGTTACCTTAAAACCCTGATTTAGCCACTAAAATCACTATGATTTTTTCATATTTCTGCCTAATTCGCCTTGCTCCACATTGAGAATTGATTCACATTCCTTGGCAATTAAAATAATATTCTAAAAATCAGATTAAACCACTTCTGATATGTTCACTACTCTGCCCCTAATTTCATCTCAAAGGATTTTTATTCATCCTATCGTTGGTTTTTTATTTATCCTATAAATTAACAATGGCGACAGTAATCAAAACAAAACATTGCACTATTACATTCTCAGGTCGAAAATATCAGAATTCTCCTTAAAAAGGGCCTAGTGCCAACTATAAGACAACACACGATATTTTTAGAATCAGTTTTGAATCATTTCGACGTATAAAAATGTTTGGCTCGTTTTCGTTACCTTTCGTTTTAAATTTAAAATTTTACTGTGCAGTTAATTTGGTAAACTTTAAAGAAAAACAAAAAAGGATTAGTTACTATTTAGGATTTTAATATTATTTTATTAGTGAAAACAGATATACAATTTTTATGCAAAGCAATACACTAAGGTCTCTTTTTACACGGATTCCGGAATTAACACTGTTCTTATTTACGCGGTTTTCGCAGTTAACACGGTTTCTGATGAGCGTTTAAAAAGCACTGTCATTTGTTTTTTGAGAAAAAATTTAAAAAAGGGAACAGGTTGTCTGTAAGAAAACGATTATGAGAGCTAATTTAAAGTTTGAGTGTTAACTAAAATCATTCACTAAACAATTCACGAGATCATTGACTGTCATTCCATTAAATGATTAATCAGCCTTCAGATCTCTTCCGCTCAGTTGTGGTGTATGATGTCAGCATTGTCATTGATATCATCGAGAATTTCGTAGCGTTGAAGAAATAGTCGGATTTACTAATCTCTTCAACTCTTCATCATATGAAGCAGTACAGTATTTTAGACGCATTTGAATGATATAACTCTAGTAGTATTATAATTTACGCCGATGAAATGAGTTGTTTCAGCATGACACATAGTAATACCATATTCATCTCTATGAATTCTTCCCCTTTAATTCTGTCGCTGCGTGCATAGATCTTCATCCAATACCCATGTCTTCCCACTAAGTTTAGTTGAAAATGACTATTAAGATCGTTAGTGTTTACTACACATCGCACCTTCGGAATTGAAAACTTATTCTCAAGCTTTATTTGCAGTGAAAGTGTTTATGGGTGGTATTATCAGCACTTTTTAGTCGAACGATCTAAATTGTACGTATTATCGTTCTTTTGAATAATCAAATCTACGGTTTTTGGAATTATTACGTAAAATTTTCCACGCGGCTTTTTCGCACGGACCTTAAAGCATATTCAGTAGTGTTCTAGTTCTAGATGCATAATTTATGTCGGTTACAAAATTTAAATCTGAATTTTTTAACAAGAAAAACTGGCAACCCCAGCAGTGTTTTACTCGTGTTTCAAATATACAAAAAAATAGAACGGCATCGTAGACTAGTTTTAAATTTGACAGGAGAACTGGTCGAATGAATAAAACTAGAACGGCTTGCTGGGGATACGTTTGTTCTAGTTCCTGCTCTATTATAGATCTTCCATATAGAACTCTAGCTGCTGAATTTGCTCTTAGTGTACATATTTTTGCCTTTCTCATACAGAAAGGTTATGCAATCACTTGAAAAATTGGCCCGGAGGGCCAAGTGTCATATACCATTCGACTCAGTTCATCGAGCTGAGCAATGTCTGTGTGTGTGTGTGTGTGTGTGTGTGTGTGTGTGTGTGTGTGTGTGTGTGTGTGTGTGTGTGTGTGTGTGTGTGTGTGTGTGTGTGTGTGTGTGTGTGTGTCAAATAATCTCACTAGGTTTTCTCAGAGATGGCTGAACCGATTTTGACAAACTAGCATTCAAATGAAAGGTCTCGTGGTCCCATACGGAATTCCTGAATTTCATCTGGATCCGACTTCCGGTTCCGGAATTATAGGGTAAAGTGTGTTCAATATTGTACACCGTCACTTTAACCGGTGAAACAAAAAACGTGAAAATTTTTCTAAAATGATCTCGAAACTACACAAATCGATAGTCATTATCAGTAGGCAACGAAACAAACCGATTTCGGCTATCCTGATTCCCGGTATCCGGTTCCGGAAGTACCGGAAATAGTGGTCATATATACCAAAATGGATCTCACTCACTTTTCTCAGCGATAGTTTGACCGATTTCCACAAACTTAGATTCAAATGAAAGGTCTTCCGGTCCCATACGGAATTCCTGAATTTCATCCGGATCCGACTTCCGGTTCCGGAATTATAGGGTGCGTACTAGAAGAGTTTGTGTGTCATGTTAGTTGGTGGCCATACGAACCGACTTCGATTATACCGGTTCTCGGGTTCCGGTGCCGGAAGTGCATATAATAATGAACCCATTTCGTTCTCTTAAGGATGGCTTACGCAATCAAAGCACTGTTTTATTCTGTATGTTATGCATAAAAAAATCACTTGGTTTCTTTCAAAAATCGAAGAGAAAATTTGAATAGAATACCACAATATTATATGTACATGAGAAAGGCATCATTACACCACTAGGTGGATTAAAACAGGTTTTTATGAAAATATCTGGCATCTCTGTGCACAGCCAATGAAACACACACACACATATTAAGTTAACATAACATAATTAACATAACAGCGTTATTTTGACATATAGCGGAAAGAAACCGCTATTCGACGCCGGAACAGTTTTATTTATATATAAATACCAATAAAATAATTAAACTAATGTCACGGATACGAAAAAAATACTTGTTGATAATAATTAGAACAAGAAAAACAATTTCTTTTTGTAACAATATTAGTAAACTTGACAACTTTGCGAAACCAAATGAGGATGAAAACAAAGGGCAATCAAGTAAACTAAGTGAAAAACTTTCATCTCACTTTTTTTGCTTGCCGGGTAATTTTAAATAGTTATTTACACAAGTGGCAAGTGAGCATTATTGATTATGAAGTCATCCAGCCAGTGCCGTAGTGAGGGTAGGGCGAGTGCGGCGACCGCCTCGGGCGTCAACAATCAGAGTGCACCAGAACTAAAAAAATGTTATACAATTAGTTTATAAAAACATTAATTTCTAGCGTTTTTTCCCGGGAAATCTAAATTTTTTTCGCTTTTTCCCGAGAAATTAGAATTAGATTGGATTACTGCTATAAAAATCCGATGAGATGCCGTCGTAATCATTATCATTGATATACAAGAAAATGCAATTCTACAGTCAATTAGTATACAGAACCGCCATTCAGTGACGACCGTAACAATTATTTTCCATGATCAAAAGACGCTTTCTTCTCGATTGTGGATGTACACTTAGACCTACCAAAGATCTAATTCTCAGACCAAACCTGCGAGTCTTTTAAATAGCAAAAATTAGATTTTCTAAAAACCATTGGGATTCAAATTTAATCAAATGTCGAATGTTTACGATTGACTTTTGTTTCACTTTCAGAACGTTTGCACTAGTTTTGACGCAACGTAGCGGATTTACTTCGAAATTACGATAAATCGCATTTATCCATTTATTTTTTTTAATTCCGAGAAATGCTCAATGTCGTAAATAAAATTCTTACTATGGAATTCATCTGAGTAATTTTAATGTTAATCGTAAGGCAGGTTAAAACATTCTTGAATTTTGAATCAATTCGAAATAGATTTATCGAAGGGGTATGCTGGTTCTTCATTTTGTTAGAACTGTTCACTTGGTTTCAATATGATCTTATAATGGATTTAAAAAGGCTTTTGTGGAATTTACAGTCTCAATGCGAGATTTATGATGTAACACTCAAGGAAATTGTGGGGCGATTATTTTTGAGTTCGCCTCGGGCGCCAGAAATGCTTACTACGGCTCTGCATCCAGCATTCAATAGTAGTGTACTTGTACGAAATAGTGATCATGTTTTGAGACGAATCGATTAGTAGATATTCAGAAACAAGGGTGCGACATTTTTTTATACTGTTGCCAAGCATAAGACAGTCACTGGCAACGACACGCGCAGCTGCTACGTTCAACAGTAACCAACACGAAATGACACGAGAGTTTGGCGCAATCATGAGAGCCACGACACACGACAGCAATATTGAGAGCAGTTAATTTTGTCGCACTCTCTCACAGCAGTCTAAACCACAGCGTTCGCTTTGTGGTAGTGTAGGTAGGGTAAAGTGTTATAATATGCCCCCCTAAAGAAAACATTGAGATATTTCCAAGTATATTGATATATTTTCCTCGAGAATGTAAATATTTCATTGCAATACGGATGAGGAACATAATTTTCAATGACTCCAATAGAAAAGATGAGAATTGATTGATATAAACACATTTTCCAAAGCGGCCACATTCTTAGTTTTTTTCGCTCGCCTCAGACATAATGCCCCAGCAGCCGTAAAATATGTCTCACAACAAGTCAGTGGCATGACACACAACAAAAGACATTTTATCCCACAACAATGATGCATTATGCTTCTTGAAATGTCCATAAAGTTACTGTTTTGAGATAATCAGTATGTCAAAGAAATGGCGGATAAAACATCTATTTAGTCGAAGCAAAACCTTACATCGAAAAGCTGCCAAATGAAATTTTTAGTTTTTTCATACTTTCCTGCAAACAACAACCACCAAACTTGCATAGCAGAAAGATCCTACGAAAAGATAGTGTTAGTGATAAAACTTTGGTTCAGAAAAGTCTTCAATGCTTAAGAAAGGAAAGAGGGCATTTTAGCTAGCAGGGGCGCTTTATAAGACTTTCCCCTACATACTGGATAAATAGCTGCTTTGTTCATTTTTGGTCACGGATTTCGAGAATGTCACGAGCTCAAACTGTCATAACATTTTCATAACAGGACTGTCATATCCGCTGTGACCGATCTATGGCGATAAATTGAATGCGAACGGCGGTGTTTTTATTACCGGTTTAATTTCAGTTTTGAAAATATCAATCACAAAGCTTGTTCATGCAGATGTTTCAAAAATATTACAAGTTGTTGGCCTTGTTGGCGACTGTCTCTCGAAAGTTGTTGAATTTGGAAAGAGCTGCTGTTTATTGTGGCTAGCGATTCTCAGACAAACGACAGAAACTATGACATTTTTAATCTGCTACAGTCGTGGCGAAGTACAATCGGCGACTGCTGTCATTTGCACGGTTTGACTGTCTGCTGTTTCGTGTCATTCTCCAGTACCGTTCGCAACCCTGTTCAGAAACATGACGAGCTGTAAATCTTGAGACGAAAATGTGTCCTAAAATGAAAAGTGAGTTTGTTTTAAATGAAAAAACGATCACAGAAGAATTTAAAACCATTTCTTCCAATGGGAAAGTGTGACAATAGCTTAAATAATCATTTTAAAGAATTTCACAGTTTGGTTCAGGTACGTTGTAAGATGTTATTCATGTTCAAAGTAACGAGGTGATGGGATGAGATGGAAATAGGAGCTCAGATGAAATAGGGAGCCGTTACCCTATATGATGCTGAATTCAGATTTGTCGCAGTGAAATAAATATTACCATATCACAATACTAATGAGTTCAACTGTTTCGAATTGTATATACACATTCTTCAACACTAAAATATTCATAAGATGATAGTCTAATGAAATTCACAAAAATGTGAGTTTTGTCATATAGGGTAAGCCAAATTTTGTGCTAGGACACATAACCGTTTTTAACATTGTTTACGTTTCGTCATTGACTCATCAGTGCAGAGAAGTTCAAATTGAACTGCTTAATGCTAATCTCGGCAGTTCAATTCGAACCGCTAAGCAGACTAAAAGATTCTGGTATTTGCAGAACACTTATATTTTGCAACGAAGTACAATATCTGTACTGACGTGCCGAACAAAAACGTATTTTCGACTTTTTTTCTGACCGAGCCGGATTTGGTCATTTAGGGGTTATCCAGAATTTGTGCTAAGGCACATAACCGTTTTTAACATTTTTCACGTTTCGTCTTTAACTCATCAGTGCAGAACAGTTCAAAGCTGAACTAAACAGCTCTGCACTTATGAGTCAAAGACGAAACGTAAAAAATGTAAGTCCCAATATCCCAATTTTCATTCAGTTTAAACCCTGCTTCCGGAGGTAGGGTGCTTAGTGTAAAAATGTAAGTTTCACGATTTTTTTTTCATAACATACCTCTTCATATTGGCTAGTTAATTTCTCTAGCTTGCAGATTCTGAGAGTCTGTAACCAAACAAACTATGGATAGTCCCATGATTTATCTACTGAATTTTATCCTAGTCCAACAACTGGTACATTATTTTTCCAAAACTGAAATCTTCATATAGTATTGTGAATAAATTTGTATGTTATATTAGTGTATGGTTGAATGAACCGAATGTCACTATGCCGATATCCAGCTTTCATTTCCGGAAGTACCGACAATAATAATTAAATGGGTTAAATTTGAGCTTTTCACATATGAATAGATTTTCACTAACTTAAAATCGAATGTAGTATATCAATGTAGTACTATAATGCAAAAGAAGTCTTCAAAACTATTTTCTACACTTTTTAAATTGTAGTATTTCGGGAAATTCTTGTAAGTAATATACAGGATGAGAAAGGCATCTATCCACTAGTTGGATTAATACAGGTTTTTAGATCGTTTTTAGATAGATGGTGCTATCCCGGGTTGGCGGTTCAATTCATAGGACGCTGGTCTTACAAGCCAGTTGTCGTATGTTCGAGCCCCGACCTGGAAGGATTCTTAGTGTCAGTAGGATCCATAGTACTAGCCATGCAATGATTCTGTACACTAAGAATCGGCTGCGAAGTCTGTTGAAACAGAAGGTCAAATTCCACTACAAGTATGTAATACCAGGGCTTTGCTTTTAGATTTCCTACTACTACTTCTTGGACACAATTTTTGTACAATTTATAGTGTCCTAAATAGCACGATTTGAAGAAAGTGCATGCAAAAATACATATGCGCTTTTTAAAAATTTGCCTTGAGTCGAATTGGTCTGTCCATCCGTGCAAAACAAACGGTTTGTCATTCAAATTGAAGAAAATTGATCCTGATTTTACCATTTTTATGCTGTTTATTGCTGAAATTATTTATTAATAGTCGAACCGATCAGAAGGATTTTGTGGTCTCTGTGACAATCAAAAGATATTATATGATAGTGTTTTTGTATTTTCAAAACTACATTGGTTTTACAATATTTTTGGGTAAAACGAAATAGGTAAATATCTTTGAAATCATTATGTGTGAATAATAATTTTCACTTACAAACCAATTGTCGTATGTTCGAGCCCCGACCTGGAAGGATTCTTAGTGTCAATAGAATCGTAGCCATGCAATGGTTCTGTACACTCTGAATCGTCTGCGAAGTCTATTGAAATAGGTCATATTCCACTACAGGAATGTAATACCAAAGCTTTGCTTTGCCGCATTACGTCGCAAAACATGATCGATCGAAAACTGCATATATTGGAAAACAACATCGGTTTATCTACATTTTTCATTCAAATCATATGATAATTAATATTTGCTTAAATGGTCTCTATTTGTTAATTGATTCGTTATTCCCAACGATTTTTCTGAATGACAAAATGGAGTTTTTTTATGATCCTAAACTCGCATTTTCAAAACTACAACTTCCAGAACGTGAAATTTTTCTTCTATTCGATCCTCCATTTTCCAATTTTGAAAAATACGATTTACGGGTGTTATCAGTCTGAATCAATTAATTACTTTCCTTTATTCTAATTAAGTCAAATATTTCCACTATGTATTCTTGTATAATCAAAGATACAGTCACTACTTCTCATATATTCGAAGCAGGAACGATGCTTAGAGTTTGTAGTCTAGTAGACATAGAATGTGTTCAGCGTATCTGTTGTTAATTCAAGTTCCGTACCGGAATATAAAACTAAGCCTTTGTCTGCATTTTTCAACGCATTCAAAACACAATAAACTTAGCATAGCATTACTTGCAGGATGATGAAGCCGATGACAGTGTGGATCGGCTAGTAATCGACGAGGGCGATGATCATCATGGCACTTCCAGTGGAAATCATCACCGGGAGCGAAATATTCTTACAACCCGCTCGGGAAATAGACCCGAATTCCACGAAAATGACGTTCCGGAGTGTCAGGGCTGCAAGAAACGAGAAGCCCAATTTGTTTGTGCTGGTTGTGGTAATCAGTGGTACTGCAGCCGCGACTGTCAAGTAGGTTATCGAAGTGGTTACTGTAAATTCGCAATATTTGTATAATGCTAAATGTTCTTTTTTTGCCTTCTAGGTGAACGCATGGGACGACCACTCCGAAGTTTGCACTGGGTAAATTCTTGAACCCGATAACATAATATACTTTAACGAATACTACTATCGCAGTGGAAAAGGTATTGTTAATTTTTATCGCAAATGACTATTCAAACATAGGATATTATTACACTGACGTATCGGTTTAGCATAAAAAATTGCCACCAAACTGCAGCGTAGTCTATCAGTATGGGATTTCTTACCAACCAAGCAACAATATATTAAAATAAGTTTTTGAATACCTTTATGTAACAATACATGCATAAATTGGGTGCAAAAAGCCAATATAATTTTGAATTTGAGCAACCTTCTATCGTGGAAGGAAGACAGGGAACGGTTTCCCTCAAACATCCTATTTTTATTGAAATCACGATTATGCGCAATTAAAATCAATCACGATTAGCATTAGGTTATAGATGCATTTTTTCACTTTAGAAGAGAAACTCTTCGAAGTTGCACAGTCTAAATTATTTCATCCCAATTAGAGAGATATAATCAGTGAAATATGTTCACATTCTTCAAAATTAGATATTTTCACACAGTCACCTTCAATAATACTACTGCGTTTCATTTCAATATTCAGAAATCTATGATTATCTTAATCGAATAGAATGAGAGAGTTCAGAAGCAAAAGTTATGGTTTATATTCAAGTTAATCAAAACAAAAAGTATGTGCTTACCGTGCAAGTGGACAGCGATAACTACATTTATTTGAATAATACATTTAATTATATTGCAATCATATATTTAGCAACACAACTATGATACAAGTGCGAAAAGCTAATACATAAAACACAAATGTAGGGTTGAAAGCTATACATACTAAGGTATTATTAGTAGGATGTATGAAACTGAACGGAATACATGAAGCATTACTGCAGAAGTACAGCAAAGAAATTTTCGAAAGCTTGTACCAGTGGTGATTATAGATTAAATGCGTGGCTCACTAGTGAGCTAAACTGCTAGCAGGTCGATTGTAGGCATACGTGATCTGTAAGATCACGTAACAACGTTATTAAAATGACAAAACACAAAAATTATACCCATGTGCAAAATGTTCATGATTCTGAAACAACCGAAAAAATCCATAGACGAAGTGTTTAACCTTATTCGAACTAGAGACCATGAGTCGGTTCAACTTTATTATATAACTTGCAGCTTATGTGGTTCTCCAAGTAGCTGTTATAATTCGTGGTACATACATACCATCTCCGGCTGTTACGTCTTTCATCTGCATTCCTCCGTTGATGATTCGCTGCATGCCTCCAAAGGTTCTGTTAGCATTGTCCAGATTTTGTGGCCATAGATCGCAACTGGTTTAATGATCGATTCCGTGCTAAACACATAATTGTGACCCTTATTACCGGTATCACTACACGGTGAAAACCAAGTGAAGTGATTGTGACCCTTATTATCGGTATCATTTCACGGTGAAAATCAAGTGGAGTGAATTTAGGGCCTTAGTACGGAAGCCGCTCCAGAGACAAAAGTAATCACCCTCATTCTTGTTTACGTCCGTATCGACCATACGACGAACGGATACTTTCGAACGAATACGAATAAGCCATTCTCGTTTTCACTCGAATGAATTCGAACGCGACTCGTTTGCCACAAAATATTCAAATATCAGTAAACTTCTTCCAATAAATGCTAAGCCTTGATGAAATCAGTTCAATTCTTGTGATTAACCATATACGAAACACTAGAATGTATGCCAGTTTAGCTTCAAACGATACGTGTATTCGTATATCATTCGTACGAACGAAAGGTCCCATTCTCGTTTACGGACGAATAGACGAAATGCCGTGGTTTCGATTCGTCAGTTTAATGTTGCGAATCAACCGTTCGAACACATTGAAAAAAGTTTAACCGATTTCCAACAATTTTATTTTTGAATCTAAAGGGTATTTGTAATCAAATCATAAATTTGTGTTTTGCATAGAACATTTAGAAAGCATAGAAGTATAGTAAAATGCTCTATTTCTCGGACGAGCCTTCGAAATATGCTCGATTCCAAATTTTAACGCATCAAATTTTACATCTATTAGGTACTTTGTAGAAAATATGCCATGGGTAGACATGCTTTATTTTATATTAAATGCATGAATTTACCAATGTAATAAATATGGAGACTATCGAAAACATGACAAAATTGCAAGAAAAATGCAACATATTTTTCGCCGATACTACTGATCGGACTGCTATTTTAAAAGCTTTTTTACTTTGCATGAAGTTTAATTTGAAAATTTCATTTACCGACATGAATGAAATTGGTCCTGAGTACGATATTTATTTCTTATGTATCATTCGTCACTTCCTTGATGCTTGGAATCTTCCTAAAAAATACTACCTGCGCTGCCGATCCTTCTTTTGCACAGGAGTCGCGTACGTACACGTTCGAGTGAAAACAAGAATGGCTTGTTCGCATTCGTTCGAAAGCATGTGTTCGTCGTATGGTCGATACGTACGTAAGCAAGCATGATGATACAAACACCCTCATTCTTGTTTACGGCCGTATCGGTAATACGACGAACGGGTACTTTCGAACGAATACGAATAAGCCATTCTTATTTTCACTCGAATGAATTCGAACGCGATATTTTGTGGCAAATATATTCAAATATCAGTGAACTTTTTCAAATAAATGCTAAGCCTTGATGAAATCAGTACAATTCTTGTGGTTAACCATATGCGAAACGCTAGAATGTATGCCAGTTTAGCGTCAAACGATACGTGTATTCGAACATCATTCGTACGAACGAAAAATCCCATTCTCGTTTACGGACGAATAGACGAAATGCCGTGGTTTCGATTCGTCAGTTTAATGTTGCGAATCAACCGTTCGAACACATTGAAAAAAGTTTAACCGATATCTAACAAATTTATTTTCGAGTCTAAAGGTGATTTGCAATCAAATCATAAATTTGTGTTTTGCATAAAACATTTAGAAAGCATAGCACTGATAGCAACATGCTGTTTTTTTTTCTGGCGAGTCTTCTAATATATGCGCGGTTCCAAGTTTTTACGCATCAAATTTTACTTCTATTAGGTAGTTTATGGAAAATACGCCATGGATAAACATGCTTTATTTTATATTAATTGCATGATTTTACCAATGTAATAAATATGTAGACTATCAAAAATATGACAAAATTGCAAGAAAAATGCATCATATTTTTCGCAGATACTACTGATCGGACTGCTATTTTAATTCTTTTGTTTTTATTTTGTACGAAGTTTTATTTGAAAATTTCATTTACCGACTTGAATAAAATTGGTCCTAAGTACGATATTTATTTTTTATGTAGCATTCGTCATTTCCTTGATGCTTGGAATCTTCCTAAAAATAACTACCGGCGCTGCCGATCCTTCCTTTGCACAGGAATCGTGTTCGTATCCCGATCAACAGAGCATAACAGGATTCTATCAAAATTATATGTGAGTTTAATATTTATATCTCATTATGTTAAAAATATGATTCCAAATCAGAAGCAAACATTCAGATTTTATTAAGTTATAGCATGTCCAGATATTATATTAAGGGCCGTTATATTTCAGGTAAAACAATACTAGAGACTTGTCGATCATGTTTTCGACTTTCAACCCGAAAAATGCTATGCTTCAATAAAGAGCAGTAACAAACATTTCTTCCTATTTCCAATTTACATACCTGAAGATGCTTTTGAAAACAATAATTTGATATTTGATTTTGAAATGTCAGCCTAAATTTTAAATTTGAGAAAGTTCTTAAGTAATTCCTACTTAAATTGTGTAAAGTTTCAAATATTAATTTTAAATTGAAAATAAATATTTCTCAAGATGATTTTGCGCTTTTTCTCTTATGAACAAAGAAAGGTAAGGCAAAAGCTTTAAAACTCGACTAATAAATATTGGAAATAGTGATATAGCATTCGACTCACTTCATTGAATCCGAAATGTTTCCTAAGAGATGATTTTCACAAGCTTGGAGTAAAATGAATGCTTAAATTCTTTAATTTTATCGGTGGCCGATTTTTGTTTCCGAAAACACAGAGTGATAAGTGTTAAAAATTTCAAAACGTCTTCAAAAGTGACGCTGCAATAAACAGAAAACAAAATCTAAACTGGGCTCAAAAACAAAATCTAAACTCAGCTCAATACTTTCTCGATTTATAGGTCTGTTAGTTGCAAATTGAAAATAGTTACTTTAGTTTAACGGACCCCGGATGTACCGAAAATAGAGAAAAAAAAAGTACGGGTGTGTAATGTCAGAGACATAACTGGATGCCGTGAATATGAATAAAACTGACACGATTTCTTTACACTTTCGAATTCGAATTTATAGTTGATCGGTTGTGTGAATTGCGAAACTTTCCCCCTGTTCACTACTAAAATTTTCAACGATTTTTGACGTCGATTATCTCATTTCTCTACGATATTTAGCACAGTTCGGAACATATATCTCAAACGAATTTCGTTTCTTGTTTTCTTTCTCTCCAATGCAAACCACCAGCAGCTGATGCAATCGTTCTTGCTTGAATCAAAACTAGCTTTGCGAACAAACCGACACATTCGCTCGCAGTGCCAAATGATGCGAAACTGGTTTAATGCGTCTTCTTGCCTTGACGACCGGAAGGCAAATGAGAACTACGACCTGAGTGTTTGAGGTTTTTAACCACGCAGAAGCTGCGCTCTCCGATGGCGCTGTTTGAATGCGTCTTCTCGCACCGACGTCTGCTCTCATCCAACGCACAAGGAGAAATGATTAGGGATGTCGCAATATCTATCGATTAGTCGAGTAAACGATTAATAACCCAGATAATCGAGTAATATTTAATCGATTAACTTAAAACTAATATTCGTTTATTGAGCTAATCAAATAATCAAAAAAATCCCATAGTGATAATCGAATGAATTATCTCGAGTAATCGATTAATAACCCAGATATTCGAATAAATTTCAATCGATTAGTTTCAAAATTATACTCGATTATTAAATAATAGAGTAATTCGAGATTTCCGACATCCCTGGAAATGATCGATTTTCGACCACGGTTTCCCTTTTATAACGTTCAGTTGAAGATATGTGCCTGACTACCTCGTCCTTGCGCGAAAAACCCAAGCAAAAGTAAAGACGACGACACGACCAGAAACTCCGAGGAAAAATCGGAATAAAAAGTGTTCGTGAGCGATTTACCACCAGTTACCATAATTATAGCGACCTCTTGAAAATGACAAAAACTAACTATTCGAGCAACACTGTTTAAGTTGCTATGAACTAGTTACCAAGGAGCACCAGAATAAATAAACAAACAGTTTGAAATAGTTTTGGAATAATTCCACCGATTTGAATTTTTGTATCTTTTTTCCTGGAAGAAAAAAATGGTCCCAGTACAACAAAAAGGGGAGGTAATAAGAGCATAAATAAAGTAATATTGTATATGTTTCATATCTTTTTGTAGTTTACGGAATTTATTGATATAGTTCTGATATGGGAATGGGTCACCCGTATTTTCATGAGCAATTATAGTTTAAATCGTAAGGAAGCACTCTATTTAATAACCCAAGTAACAATTCGAATGCCTTATGGTTTTGATTATAATTTATAGGAGTTTTGTAATTGATTTTTCCATCACTACCGGTTTTATGACAACTATAATAAGTATCTCTTTTAACCAGTAATATCATAGTTTTTAAAGCTTCTATAAAACCCTTTACCTACACTAAAAATAAAATAAAAATAAAACAATTTGCACTAGAATAAAACCATGCAAACACTCTTAATATTGCTTTCAAACATTTTCTTCAAAACATTATTGTCCGTTAAATTCTTTCATAAATCTAGTTTTGTGTGTGTGCGTGTTCATTCTATGACAATTTCACTCAGAGTAATTTTGAGGGTTCTAAAGTACATTTATGACACATTAGTTGTAGGCTATTTGATTTATTGCTTCTTAGGTTAAGTGTAATTTGCATTAAAAGAAATTTCATGGCCGCCATTATGATGTTCCATACCGTAGCATTTATTGACATCAAATAAACTTCGAAATGCAAAAACGAGGAAATATGTTGGACTTTCATGATTCATTTTCAGATCGTATGCACATATTTTATCGCCACAGAATAGTTTTATACAAAAATGACGATGAATCACAAAAAATAATTTTCATAAATCATGGAGACTTTCGCAAAAACCGCATTTATTTCAAGGCGATTAGTTATAAGTCTTATTTTTATCCTTGCATTCACGATAAAAATAAAAGCGCATGAAGTTTTTACGTTCGGAAAATTTCTCAAACTCGTAATTAAAATATAATATATTCTTACTGATTGCATTCAAAGTAGACATGACACACATAGTCAAGAAAAATATCATCAAAACGACAGTTTATTCATAGCGGAATTCATTCCATCCAAAGAAATTTCATGTTGATCGTAAAGCTGGTTTCAAAATTTTCTTGAATTTGGAGTTTTAAAGCAGGTTTATGCTGATTCTTCATTTTGATTTATAAACCTTATGAAGAATGGTCCACTTTGCAGGAACATGCTCTTATAGAGGTTTTCAGTAGGCTTTCGTGGAGTTTAAAGTTTTATTGCAAGATTTATTATGTAGCATTGTAGACAGCTACAAGTATTTAATAATATTAGAAATGTTACTTGGGAAAGCAACAAGAACGTCAGGCGATCGAAAACGGAGAAATTGAAATTCCAGATTTTAGTGGAAATCTGGTTTAATTCGCTAAGTCTTCCATGGTAAGATATACGGTTTTTCTCATAGTAATTATTGTCATTACCATTATCTGTTTCAGAGTCTGCTGTAAATATTATATAGTCGTTAATTGAAGAGATGCAATCATATCCGCAAATCGATTTAATATTTAATGTATATCTAATACAGATACAGAAGCAAATGAAAAACTATCGTAAGACATGTCCACTGAATACCAAGCGAAATTAAGAATAAATTGAAGTCAAAAACACTTTCGACTTCACGAAGACGCTAGTGTTAATAAAAAATTTGGTGATATTCTTGAATTATTTACAAAATATATATTTTTATTCTATGCTATAATAACTTTTACTTTTTATTAAAAATTAAAGATACAAATTAAATCAAAATTGAACAAAAATGATCTAAAACTTTCTGAAAGAATAAATTTAATACCTGCCAGCGGGCCAACTGCACTCAGTGGTTTCGTTTGAAGTGAGAATCTCTTGTCACAAACAGACAGGACACTCAAATTACATTCTTCAATCATTTTAACGGTCATTTCGAATATTCCTTTATTTGGGACAGTACTCACATGTGTCATGATGGCGCCACGTTACCGACGACACGACCTGCCACTCGTCCATCAAAACTGTATCGCAAATTTAAGTACCCCTCAGTAACTCGTAATGTCAAAACAAAATCACTCATAAAAATGTTGAAACTGGCAACACATACTGATAAATTATTGATTTTTAATATTAGCTTAGCATGGTTACGATTTATGGAAGCATGTAGAATGTAAATAAATGTAGAAATGATTTGGTTAATGTTTGCATAGAATTAATTCGAAGTATTTCCGTCCGACCAAAATTAGCTTTCTATTAAGGGATGCAAGCAAGGCCACAGCGAATGCACACTGAAGGTGCCAATTCTGAAACTGATAGCGAATATGACAAAACTGATATTGTACTGTTGCAGAGAAATCCCAGTGCTTAATCCGGACAAAGATTATGTAGAAAACGGAACTATTCTGAACAACATTACATAACACATGGATCAATAAGTCCCGAGACTAAATCAGAGATGGCGCTCGTAGTAAACCAGTAACCACGTCTTTCTAGAGTACTAACCTTCAAAATTTTAAGTCTATCCGACCAGAAACAGCTGAGTTATCGAAGTTGGAGTAAAGTCGTTTTGTAGCTTGTTTAAAAAATGGAAAAAACCGAGTTTCGTGTTTTGATCAAACATGTTATCCGGACTCTTGTCCATCAAAAGCAACGATTTGTCGGTGGTTCGCCGAGTTTAAACGTGGTCGTACCGACACAAATGACGCGGAACGCTCGGGTAGACCTGTGGAAGCCGTTAAACCGGAAATGTGAGTGAAGTGACAAAAATTATAATGAAAGATCGTAAAGTGAAGCTCCGTGAGATTGCTGAGATGACACAGATATCATATGGAAGTGTATTTACTATCCTTAATGAAAAATTGAGCATTAAAAAGGTTTTTTTTCCAAGTGGGTGCCGCGATTGCTTTCGATGGAACAAAAACAGCAACGAGTCGATGATTCAGAAAGCAGTTTATCGAAAAAAAACGTTGGAACCATTGTATCACCCTAAAAGGATTATGTTGATGAATAAAAAAAAATTTGCAAAAAAAATGTTGTTTCCATTGTTAGTCTCGGGACTTATTGATCCATGTGTCAAATAGTATGGCCATATTAATAGTGCAATATTAAATCTGAACGTGGATGTAAATCATGTAATAAATTTAACTTTGTTACTAACATGAATGGATATACATTCCCCATTCCATATTTATTCATAGCTCTCCAAAAACTGAATCTTTTTGGTATGATGATACCAAAAAATAGTTATTTTATGTTAAGTATTGAAATAAAAGAATATGTTTCATTACATGTTATTTTAGTACTTTTGAGAAACACATTTTCTGTTTACCTAAGATGTTTATTAAGTTCCGCCATGCTTGTGACTACAGTGTCATCTACTTGGTAGTTCAAAAGCATGAGAAGTAAAACGGCGGTACTTGGTTGGAACTAGTTCAAAAACTGAGATTGTTCTTGTTTTTTTTTGCGGATATATACATATTTGATATACATCTCTCGCCAGGGGCCAATGAAGAACTTTTCAGATTCGCTTCGTTGACTCCATACACTCTACCGATGGGAATAAGTTGCATTTGCTATTTATTCTCGATCCAATCAGACTTTACGTACCTGATATACAAACCATTTTCTATATTCCGGGATCTGTTTTTCAAATTGTTTTTTTATTTATTCTGGGTTCATGGTAAGCAACTTAAACAGTGTTGCTCGATAAGACTATTTATCGTTATAAAGGGGTCGCTGAATTTATTGTAACTGGTGGTAAATCGTCAACGGACAATTTTAATGCTAATTTCTCTTCAGAGTGCCTGGTCGTGTCGTCGACGTTACCCTATCAAAAACATTCTGTCCATCATCTAGACTGTGTTTATTTCTTTCATTTACCAACAGAGTTGCCATTCATATAGAATTACCTGTAATGTATTGATTTTCATGCAGAATACAGATTTAATACATATTGCCAAAACTATATAGGGTCCATACAGTTTGTTAGGTGGGCCAAAATATATGAAGTGGCCAAAATACCTCTGTTACCCTACAGAATTGTGCCTACTTCTCATCCTCCAACGCAATACAAAATCGAACCCGTTTTGTTAAAATATTTACTTGCTTCTGGTCTGCCGCCACTTAATTTCGGGTGAAAACTACCAACACAATAAAAAATGAACAACGTTGAGTCAAATAAATGGTTACCTTCCAACATTGCGAAAAAGTTAAATATCAACGTAATATTTTCAAATATTTTGATGAAATCAGGCATCCCTGCAAGCAGCTGATCGGTGTTGACAAACGAGGGGAAACCAACTAGTAAAAAAACTTTTACATAACACAAGGAGTGTACAGATTGTCAATAGTTCGCGCAGTACAATATAGGTGGAACTAGTTCATCACGAAAAATTATTTTTATAAGAATTTACTCATACTGTCATGTATGTTAGTCTGTGCTCTTGTTTTTGTTTACATTCCATATGTAATAACCAAGGCTACTGGTAACTGTTTTTCAAAATCAATAATTTACCAACTTGTGTTGGCAGTTCCAACATTTTTTCAAGCGATTTCGTTTTGACATTACCAGTTACTGAGGGGTAGTTAAATTTGCGATACAGTTTTGATATTCGAGTGGCAGGTCGTGTCGTCGGTAAAGAGTTTTCCGCGTTGTTTTAAAATTTTCAGAAAACTTGTTTATGGTTATTTATGGTTATTTCACACTGTTCAAAATATTATCCTAAACTCCTGATCATATTTTTGATGAAATAGTGAAATAATTATGTTTCTGCCATTAATACAAGTCGAGATATTCACGATTAAGTTCTGCCCATTCTTCCATATGGCTAATTTTGAAAAGGCGCCCCATAGTAAAGTAAGTCGTATTCACGACAAAAGAAATTAAAATTTTCGTACTACGTAAAAAAAAAATCTAAAACATTTGAACTAACTAACTAGATATTGGCTTACAAAATGGACTTTATGTGTGAAATACATAACTTTTTGAACTCCACCAATGTCGTTGCGCGTTTGATTTCTCTTGGCATCGAATTGAAAAAACTCATCCCAGTATACAAAAATGAGTTTTTCGTTCTGGCTAACAAAAAGCTTGGTGTTTTACCATCACATGCGTTTCTAGTATTGTACCGGTGCAAATCAGTTCCTCTTTCAATTTCATCACACAAATATCGTGGCAGCATACCATATCAGATTTTGATAATGAACACCATTGTTAAGTAGTAAATTCTCTGTTTCACTGAAGGCCATTGTAATGCGCTTAGTAGAAAATCTGCGAAGGTATATTTACTATACACCTTCATTCAACATAACTCAAAATTAAGTGACACACCACTCAAATTCAGAAAAAGTGCACGTACTCTAAATTTGAGTATTTTTTACTCAAAATATAGAAAAAATATTTTTTTTCAAAAATTGAGTGAATCTAGAGATAACGATATATCTGATCGGTTTTAAGTGCATTTCATATAAACGTAGCATGATTTCCACTACATATCAACAGTTTTTACACTTATTTTATGAGTAAAGTGTTTATTTTCATGAATTTCATGTGTTCTACAAGCAGTGATAGATCGAATGCTTTGCACATGATGCTAGCGTGCAAATTATTTTCAGTGTATCTCGTGGTGACCACGCTGATTGGATTGTTCAATAGAAGAGCTCGAAAATGAGTGATTTCTCCACAATAAATCTCGGTTAATTTTTCAAAAGGGCGTATAAGCAAGTGACAGTTTCTCTTTGTTTACTTTCTATTAATTACCAATCGGTTTTCACGTTTATCACTCAACTCTTTGCATGAAATGATACCCGAAACTTTCGACTTTCAAACAGAATAGTGATATCAACGAAAATCTTTTTAATCACATCACAATAATCGAAAGAGAGTGATTAAAGAGAAACTGTCACTTGCTTATACGTCCTTTTGAAAAATTACCTGAGATTTCTCCTACACTGACGCAAAAAAGCTATCGAAATCCATAAGAAACACTTATGATATTTCGCTTAAAGTTTACCACATTGAAATCATAAATCAATCTCATGATCTTCAGAAAAACATTTTCATTGACCTGCTTATGGATTTCATAAATCATACTTATGAAGTTCGTGAGGTAGACTTATCGCAACTTTCTTTCTAAGCAAATGATGAATTTCTACATATTGGGATTTTTTGGAAATCTTTCCAAAGGATATATTTAAGTCATGTGAAAACGAGTCCGGAATAACAAGAGCATTCTGGATGTTATTTTCTCCACAAACGCAATATTTTCTAATTGCTGTTCCATGCATAAACAAAGTGTTAATATCATGAAACAAAATAATGAATAGAGACTTACATTTCTTTTCCTCCAATCCACAATCCAATTCCAAACAATTTCTGAAAGAACGGGATATTTTGAAGCCAACGAATTTATGTCTTCATCTCCACAGGCGATTAACTCTATCAATTATAATTTCGAATTATGAAAAAGTGCTTTGCACGCTTCAGATGGTGCGCTTTGCACAAAGTTTTGAAGCAAAACAACGGTGTCTTCGTTTTCCATTTTTATGATTTGATTGTTCTTATAACGAATGACATTTTCACAAGGTAGAACGTTATACAATCATAAATTATGTTTTAAGGAATGCATATGTCATTGATATGAATTTCATAAGTCATACATATGAAGTTCATATGTGTGCTTACTGAATGTATAAGCGACGACACGACCAGGCACTCCAAAGAAAAATATGGAAAAAATGTGTTCGTGAGTGATTTACCGCCAGTTACCACAAATATAGCGACCCCTTGAAAATGATAAAAAAAATCCTCTTGCGCAACACTGTTTAAGTTGCTACGAACTAGTTACCAAGGAGTCCCATAGTAAATAAATAAACCACAATGTCGAAAAAAATCAGAACGATTTTCTCTAGCCAAACTTTTTCTGAGTTAGAACTAGTTATTTCTGAGTTTAAATTAGTTATTGCTGGAATACTTTGCGTGAAATATTTGTGAAAAGGTATTGGATCAGTCCAGGTTCAAAAGTCTCAATGTTGCATTATGATGAATCATTTTAGGACATCATATATGACACCTGGTCAGGATAATAAGTGTCATGACGTAATGCAAATTACAAACGCAGGAAGCTCAATGGATCCTCGAGATCTCGTGAGACAATTCACGAGAACCATACCCTCGAATCTTTTTTTTATTCCAAATTACAGAATGATCCTTCCAAGTCGGGGCACCAGATCCAAGTTCAACAAATGATTATGTAGATTAACGGAGATATTTTGGCCACTAATAAAAGCTCTGTGTTGTAAAATTGAAGATTCCCGGAAAGACTTCTTCATTAATAAACATATTGGTCAGAGCAGCATTAATAATAAATCGATTATACACCCTGATTTTGAATAAGGCATATTGACTTTTCGATGGATTTTGTTAGCGTTATTAGGAATAGATTTTAGAATAAGAGCGAATATCTAGACTGTGTTATTTTTGTTTAGAAAAGTTTCTGATATTCGAAAGTCTCTTTATCGTCAGTTGCGAAACTCGGTATGGTATAAGTAGATCTGATAAATTATGCCCAACTCCTCTAGTAAACATAAATACTACGAATATTCTCTTAATAAGGGCCGTCGTGAACTATGATTGGTTCCTTATACTCATTTAAACCCATGTTGATCTTGAAAAACATAACAGTGTGGCTTCGAGAACCGGTGCAAAAAAACTGCACGATCATCAAACGAATGGTATTCTGTAGAGATGGGAGAGCTGCTCGGTAGCAGAACAACTTTCGCTGTTGAAAATATTTAGATTTAATTTTTTTCTTTCCACTGCTGTGAAAAGATTAAGGTAAATAAATGTAACTACGGTAACGGTAGGTGTTATTTTAAAAACATCAGTTTTTGTGAGTTGCCAGTTTCATACATTTTTCGAACAATTTCGTTTTGACATTACGATTTACTGAGGGGTAATTAAATTTGCGATACAGTTTTTAATAGCGAGTGGCAGGTCGTGTCGTCGGTATATGTCTTCAATGAAATCTAAATTGTGCTGGTTCATAAGTCACAACTTTTGAAAATATTAAGTTTTTTTTCTTCGGTGTAAATAAATATATACACTCAAATAAAAATTCACGTCCGATTCACTTGAAAAATCACGTAGAATGGTTTCAAATGTCAAATTGAATATTTTACGTGACGAAAATGAATGTTATACGAACATCCCCTAAAATGAATAGAGTCATCACATAAGGTTTACGTGAATTGACCAAACGTCAAACAATCTACGTGAATTTCCAGTGTGAAAAACTCGATTTTGAAAATGGCGAGCAGTGGCCCTCGAAGTGTAAGTAGTGTAAATATTTGCGAGAAAAGTTATTTAATTACAATTTTTTACTACATCGACCGGACCATTCCAGTATGAAAGTTTCCATGTGTTCAACTGGACCGAGTGCCTGCGTGAGTCCGGAAGTTTACCCGCTCCTGCCGAATGCTTCAAACAGGCCGTCGGTATGAAGCTAGAGACACTGGAACCATGTAATGCGACTTCAACCTGCATCGGTAGTGTTGTGGGAGTTCTTGGATCTCGACTTCGGCTTCAGTTGGATGGCAGTGACAACATAAACGATTTCTGGAGGCTTGTCGATTTGAGATACCACGAAGTTATTAGTTGCTTTTTAAGGCATTGGAATTATATGACAATTTTCTGAAATAAATGTTTTATATTTCATGGCATTTTTCATTTCATTGATTTATATCAAAATCTGGAATCTCCCTTTCGACTTCAACCAATATATAAAATAGTAATTTTCTGGTATCTAAATTTGATATGAACTGATAGATAAATGTGTAATGAACAGTACATTACATTTTACCTATGAAATACGTAACTTTTACTGGATTATGTATTAAACAGCTTTTAAATGCCAGTCCATTAAAACCTACGTGAAAAGTAAGGTGGAAAATATTCACATAACTTTTCACGTAACTATAATATGATTATTATTTTGAGTGTATACACTCAAATAAAAATTCACGTTCAATTTACTTGAAAAATCACTTAAACTGGTTTCAAGTTTCAAATTGAATGTTTTACGTGACGAAATTGAATGTTACACGAATATCCCCTAAACTGAATAGAGTCATCACATAAGATTTACGTGAATTGACCAAACGTCAAACAATCTACGTGAATTTCCAGTGTGAAAAACTCGATTTTGAACATGGCGAACAGTGGCCCTCAAAGTGTGAGTAGTGTAAATATTTGCGAGTAATGTTATTTAATTACAAATTTTTACTACATCGATCGGTTCATTCCAGTATGAAAGTTCCCATGTGTTTGACTGGACCGAGTGCCTGCGTGAGTCCGGAAGTGTGCCCGCTCCTGCCGAATGCTTCAAGCAGGCCGTTGATCCACCAAAAAACGAGTTCAGAATCGGTATGAAGCTAGAAACACTGGAGCCATGTAATGCGAACTCAACCTGCATCGTAAGTGTTGCGGGAGTTCCCAGATCTCGACTTCAGCTTCGGTTGGATGGCAGTGACAACAAAACGATTTCTGGAGGCTTGTCGATTCGAGATCCCACGACGTTATTAATTGCTTTTTATTTTCAGCCGGTAAAATTCTATGCTAATTTTCTGAAATAAATGTTTTATTTTTCATGGCATCTTTCATTTCCCAGAATAATATAAAAATCTGAAATCTCCCTTTTGACTTCAATAGCAATTCTCTGGTATCTAAATTTTACATGAACTGATAGGTAAATGTGATATGATTAGTACATTATATTTTACCTATGAAACACGTAGCTTTTACTGGATTATGCATTAAACAGTTTTTAAATGCCAGTCCATTAAAAGTTACGTGAAAAGTAGGGTGGAAAATATTCACATAACTTTTCACGTAACTATAACATGATTATTATTTTGAGTGAATAAAAATAATTTTCAGTGTAGAGTGAAACTAACAAGCAGAGTTGCCAGGTTATTTTTCAATTATCAGGCAAAACTCAAAAATTTATCTGCACTTTTCTGGACCTACTATATACAAGGAAATTTTTACCGAGTTTCATTTTCAGTGAGCAAAACAAATAGAAAAAGGTCTCACCACCTATCGTATAAAACCAAAAGCGTTAAGATCTGGCGAGATCTGACAAAATCTAGGAAAATTTGGAAAATCTGGTTAGCTTGAGTGTCTGGCGAAGCGAGAAAAAGCTGGCATTTGAAGATAAATCTGGCAACGCTACTAACAAGTTTCGTTATCATTTTATCAAAATTTTTATTTTTAAATGGCACAAGGAAAGTTGAAAGTTAAAACTAAGCCCCCGCTTAATGCGAAAAAAGTGGCCAATAAAAAAGGAAAAGCTTTCAATAAACGAAAAAGTAAGTCGATTGAGTTTTGTTGTTTCGTACTTGGTGAATATTGTATATTTGAATAGTTTGTAGTTCAAAACCATAATTTGAACTATAAAACAATTTACACAATTTATCAACATTATTAAGGCTACCTATGCTTACAGATGCACCCATTCAGTCTAGAAAGCATAAATTTTACGAGGCTCATAAACTGAAACAAGCTATCACGAAAACAGTGAATAAAAAGAATGAAGAAGAAATTCGGAAGCTTGTTTACGATGGTCAGAAAAGTCTGAGTCAGGCTCAACAAGCTGTCTCAGAGCATCACAAACGCCAAAGTGATCCTGCTTCTACGTTGTCAAAATGAAATCTGTCAAGATATAAATTATTGAATTTATCATGAAATAAAAATTCTATGAATTATAACAATGTTATTGAAGGAACGTTGAGGAAATTTATCCATATTTGCGTTGCGATGTGACGATAATCTTGGCAGATCGAACACTGATGATTGACCAATAAGAGTTTCTTGGGAAATATCATTTCAAATCACATTGAACATTCAAACAGGGAACGATGTAGAAGAGAGGAAATGTTGATGCTACACCTACTTTCCGGGAATACAACGACTCATCATTCTCTTCCATAGGGGTAGGTAAGGGTAGAATTCCTGTAATAGAGTGACGGCAGCTGTACGTTTGGAATGACAATTTTGTTCCAAACAAAAAAGTGACCTGTCAGAAAAACTTAAGAATCTGCCGACATTTCGGATTGAATGTTTTGAGTTGCTGCCAACTTTACGGTTGAGGTGTCGTCACTAATGTTCACCCCGATTCTGAATTTCGTTCGAATCGGATTATTTCGATGGAATGCGAAATTTTGCATTCTGTATTCTGATCGAGTTCGAGTTGTCCATACAAAACTATCACTCGATCGAATTACAGTATGCAAATTTTCAAATTAGATCGAAGTAATCCGAAGAACTCGACAGAGGCAATCTACCTGTTTTATGGCCAAATTTTTCACTTCGCTGTGAATATCGACGGGTACATAAAGGCAGAATTAAAATCCGCCTTCGGATACCAGTTCCTGGCATTGCGTATTTGCTAGATGGCAGTTTTATCTTTCGACCCGTTTACCCAGTGTAAACACACAAAACAACATCCCATCACCTGTCCGGAGTTAATTCTTACTCCACAAAATTTGAAGAACGTGGAAATTTTACCAAATTTTTCGAGTGCAAGATTTTTGGTGGAAACTTTTTTTCCACGAAAAAATTTTGACTGGAAACAATGAGGCAATTTATCCATAAGTCCATAATCTTGCATATTTACACCGGTTTTGATTTTGAATCTGAACTACACTCACTTGAATTTGGATGTAATCAAGGCATCCTTTACTATTCTACGCCGATGTAGAGCTTGAGCGACCACCTCTAGTTGCTGCCCCGTTACTGATCGGGATTAGCTGAAATTGTACAGGGAGTTCCTAGATGATTCTACCTGGGACTGGTAAATCATCCTTCAATGTACATCTTCTGGTAGTCCCAGAATTCAGTACCGGCGCCGGTCAGAACGTAGATCGTCTAAGGAATGGGAAGGGATGTTAGTCCAACACTTTTTTTTTATATATAGAAAAAATGGGTATAGAATTCGCTCAAACTTTAGAAAATTTTTCCGATGCCCGGAGGGCCGAATGACATATACCAATCGATTCAGCTCGACGAACTGAGCAAATGTCCGTGTGTGTGTGTGTGTGTGTGTGTGTGTGTGTGTGTGTGTGTGTGTGTGTGTGTGTGTGTGTGTGTGTGTGTGTGTGTGTCTGTATGTGTGTTTTTTTTTTTTATTCAATAATATAATATAATATTAAGGCACACTGCTTAAGCTCTAAGATGCCAAGGGTATTTACTAATCTTAATTATCGTCTAACTTAAAACTAGAGTAGTATCATTATGTAATATAGTATCTGGCGATCGGTAGTGGCCGGTGAATTGAATTTAGGATGAGATGATTCCAGATGGCGATGGTAATTTTCTATGTTGGCCGCATTCTTCGGTCCGTGAGGGTCCGCGGGAAACACCCCCAGGCTACGAAGGCCCGGCGGGTGGCCCGCATGCTGGTCATTGACTGGAGCGGTCTTCCGGTGATGGTGATGTTACGGAAGAGAATGAAAAAAAGAAGTAAATATTGTGGGAAACGGGGTAAAAAAGGGGTGTGGGAACAAAATGTTTGAAAACGACAGAGATCTAATTAGTTGCCATCGAGATGGTGAAAAAACAGGGAAAGGGGAACGAAAAAGTTAGTGACAAAAAAAAAAGATCTTGTTAATTCCAATGAAGATGGTGGACAGGGACGGGGATCGAGAGAATCGGGCGGATGTTAGTGTCGAACCTGTAGGTGGAGATTATATTTTCTGAGCGAGGAATAACACATTACACTTGTATATCAATGTGTTTAAGGTACTGGTATATGAGAAGCATATATGAACTATCCCGACTCGCCAACACATCCCGAACCGGCACCTCAGGCGGTCTACCTCGGGCCCTGAGGGATTCCAGTAGCTTCGACCTGGCGTCACGATACTCTACGCACGACCACACGACATGCTCGATGTCCTGATAACCGTCGCCACAGGTGCAGAGCCCGTTCTCCACGATCCCGATACGCCGGAGATGTGCGTTGAATGTATAGTGATTTGACATGAGCCGTGACATAACGCGAATGAAATCACGACTCATGTTCATCCCCTTGAACCAAGGTTTCGTCGATACCTTAGGGATAATGGAGTGTAGCCATCGTCCCAGTTCGTCATTCGTCCATGTAGTTTGCCAACTTTCGAGAGTTTTCTGACGAGAAATACTGAAAAATTCATTGAAGCAGATTGGTCTTTCATAAATATCACCTTCCAATGCGCCCACTTTAGCCAATGAGTCTGCCTTTTCATTGCCCGGAATGGAACAATGCGAAGGGACCCAGACTAACGATATTAAATAAGACCGTTCAGATAAAGTTCTCAAATGTTCCCGTATTTTCCCCAGGAAATATGGGGGATACTTTCCTGGCTTCATTGCCCGGAGAGCTTCTATTGAGCTTAGACTGTCCGTGACAATGAAGTAATGGTCTTTGGGCAAGGTTTCAATGATCTCGAGGGTGTACTGAATAGCAGCTAATTCTGCGACGTAAACTGAAGCCGGATCACTGAGTTTGTAAGAAGCGGTGATGTTTTGATTGAAGATGCCGAAGCCTGTGGACTCGTTGATGTTTGATCCGTCAGTGTAAAACACCTTTTCACAGTTGACTGTTCTAAATTTATTATAAAAAATATTTGGGGCCACTTGAGGGCGCACGTGATCCGGAATTCCACGAATTTCTTCTCTCATGGATGTGTCGAAAAACACAGTAGAATCAGAAGTATCCAAGAAATGAGCACGGTTGGAAACAAACGAAGAAGGATTAATATTCTGAGCCATGTAATCAAAATACAAGGACATAAAACGGGTTTGAGAGTTAAGCTCAACTAACCTTTCGAAGTTTTCAATCACCAGAGGATTCAAAATGTCGCATCGAATGAGCAAACGATATGAGAGATCCCAGAACCGGTTTTTCAGTGGAAGAACGCCCGCCAGCACTTCGAGGCTCATCGTATGAGTCGATTGCATGCAACCCAAGGCAATACGCAAACAACGATACTGAATTCTTTCCAGCTTGATGAAATGAGTGTTCGCCACTGATCGGAAGCAGAAGCATCCATATTCCATAACGGACAATATCGTTGTTTGGTACAACCTGATCAGGTCTCCTGGGTGAGCACCCCACCAAGTTCCGGTTATTGTACGAAGAAAGTTGATTCTCTGCTGGCATTTTTGTTTCAGATACCTAATGTGACATCCCCAGGTGCCTTTGGAGTCGAACCAGACCCCGAGATATTTAAATGTGAAGGCCTGAGCTATGGTTTCACCCCCTAGTTGAAGCTGTAATTGTGCTGGTTCTCGCTTCCTCGAAAATACAACCAGCTCAGTTTTCTCCGTAGAGAACTCGATACCCATTTGAAGAGCCCATGATGATAAGTTGTCGAGAGTATCTTGTAATGGTCCTTGGAGATCGGCAGCTTTGGGTCCTATAATAGACACAACGCTGTCGTCGGCAAGTTGTCTTAGCGTGCAAGATGTGTTGATACATTCATCGATATTACTTACGTAAAAATTGTATAAAAGGGGGCTTAAGCATGAGCCCTGAGGAAGACCCATGTAGCTGAATCGTATTGTCGACAAATCACCATGCGCAAAGTACATGTGTTTCTCAGACAATAGATTATGTAAAAAGTTGTTCAAAACTGGCGAAAGACCATGCTGATGCAACTTCTCAGATAGGATATTTATAGAAACTGAGTCAAAAGCCCCCTTAATGTCTAGGAAAACTGATGCCATTTGTTCTTTACGAGCAAATGCCATTTGAATTTCTGTTGAGAGCAACGCAAGACAATCGTTCGTTCCTTTGCCCCTGCGGAAACCAAATTGTGTATCTGAAAGTAAACCATTAGTTTCGACCCAATTGTCTAGACGAAACAGAATCATTTTTTCGAACAATTTCCGGATACAGGAAAGCATAGCAATCGGCCGATACGAATTGTGATCGGAGGCTGGTTTCCCTGGTTTTTGAATGGCGATAACTCTGACTTGTCTCCAGTCGTGTGGGACAATATTACCCGTGAGGAACTCGTTGAATAAATTCAGCAAGCGCCTTTTGGCGGGGTCAGGCAGATTTTTCAACAAGTTGAATTTTATTCTGTCTAATCCCGGGGCTTTATTGTTACATGACAAAAGTGCAAGTGAGAGCTCTACCATCGAAAACGGTGATTCGTTTGTATTTGGTGTCGCGGCGCGGGTGATCTTCTGTTCCGGAACAGAGTCTGGGCATACTTTTTTAGCGAAATCGAATATCCAGCGGTTGGAGTATTCCTCGCTTTCATTCGTGGTGTTATGATTGCGCATTCGTCGGGCTGTGTTCCAAAGAGTGCTCATAGATGTTTCTTTCGTTAAGCCGTCTATAAACCGACGCCAGTAACCGCGTTTCTTGGCTCTAATCAAGTTCTTAGTTTTAACGTCTAACGCCGCGTAATTCCGGTAATTATCAGGTGTTCCATTTTTTCTGAATTTTTTATACGCGGAGGCTCTCTCCGCGTTTAAATTTGTGCACTCTTTGTCCCACCACGGGTTGGGAGGACGGATGTTAGTTTTTGCGCCGGGTACACGTTTCGTCTGAGCTTGAATCGCAGTATCGAGAATCAAGCCAGCCAAAAACGTATACTCTTCCTCCGGAGGAAGTTGTTGAGTTCTTTCAAGTTTCTCAGATATCGAGGTCGCATAGCTATTCCAATCAATATTTCGTGTGAGGTCATACGAAACATTGATTGTCTTCGATGGTTTTGAGCCGCTGGTGATTGATATTACGATCGGTAGATGATCACTACCGTGGGGATCAGGAATTACCTCCCACGTGCAATCCAACCGTAGCGATGTCGAGCAAAGGGATAAATCCAGCGCACTTGGTCTTGCTGGTGGTGCAGGAATCCGTGTCATTTCTCCCGTATTCAAGATTGTCATATTGAAGTTGTCGCAAATATCATGGATCATAGCTGATCTGTTATCGTCGTGAAGACAGCCCCATCCCGTACCGTGTGAGTTAAAGTCTCCTAAAACCAACGTCGGTGCGGGAAGGAGCTCTATGATATTACTGAGCCACCGATGCCCAACCAAGGCTCTAGGGGGAATGTAGATGGAAGCAATACAAAGGTCCTTACCTTTGATTGTAACATGACATGCGACAACTTCAATACCTGGTATCGAGGGGAGGTTAATTCGATAAAAAGAATAGCACTTTTTGATCCCTAAAAGTACTCCTCCATAGGGATCATCTCGATCCAGGCGAATAATGTTAAAATCGTGGAAGTTTAAGGATATTTCAGAAGTTAGCCAAGTTTCGCACAATGCAAATGCGTCACATTTCAGATTATTTACTAGAAATTTAAAAGAATCTATTTTTGGGATGATACTTCTGCAATTCCACTGTAAAACAGTGATTAGATCCGTGACCTCGGTGGATGATTTAGCCATCGAAGGATACAATCGCTGAGAGAAGGGGCCAATTTGCAGTCAACTGCTTCAAATATGTTTTTACTGTTGGCATGAAAGCAATTAAAATGCTTCTAAGAGGGTCTGAAATATTGAAAGTTGTAAAAATCCAGTCCACAACATCAGAGAACTTGATAAGTCCAGCACCTAGTTGGTTCTCTGGTAGATTTTCTGGGACGCTTGGGGATTTTGTAGTCCCGGGAAGTCGTGGGAATTCCATCTCGGAATTGAGTTTTCCGAGACCAGGAGCTTTTTGCTTCGGTGTTGTGTCCCGATTCCCGTTAGCTGTAACTTTTCGAAGCCCTTCGGAAGACACCTTCGAACCCTTACTAGGTAGCTTATGAGAGGATTTATTTATTCTTTTCCTACAGCTATGAGGGACCGCCGAAGATGGACCTTCCAAAGGGTCGTCAGAATCGCTCTCGTCAGTTGACAAGCAGGCATATGGGTTCGTTGTCTGTTTAGGAGGGGTGGCACTTTTAAGCATCTCTGCGAAGGAACGCTTGGAGTGCTCCTTTAGGGAACGCTTCATTCGATCACCTCGCAGTTTGTAAGCGGGACAATCAGAGAGGTCATGCGGACCCTCCTTACAGTAGAGACACTTTTCAGCATCCTTACCGCAAGAGCCGTCCGCATGAGCTTCCCCACAGTTAGCACAACGTGGCTTATTGCTGCAATGGGTAGCTGTATGCCCCAGTTTTTTGCAATTAGTACAGTTCATTACTCGGGGTACGAATAGGCGAACAGGCAAACGAACCCGGTCCAAGAGGATGTAGTTGGGCAAAGCAGAACCGGCGAAGGTCACACGATAAGAGTCTGATTGGGGATAGGACTTTGTTCCATCCCCGGCGATCGATACTGAATGCAATCGCTTGCAATCCAGTATCTTGACATTCTTAAGTGAGGGGTCTTTAAAACAACCCGCCCCGTACTTAAGAACGTCCTCGCAAGTCAAACTCGAATCGGTGACCACACCGTCGATTTCTACTTCGCGAGCTGGCACGTAGACGCGGTACTCCCGCGTAAAAGGATCATTTTGAACGAGCTCATTAGCCTGTTTTGAACTGGTAAACAGGACCCTGAGCTTGTCTGGACGTATCTTATCAAAACTTTTTATAGTATTGTATCGCGAGGACAGGTCCCGCGATATTTTTAAAATATTTAATTTTTTTTCTTTCGATTTGGTCCGGAAATAAACCGCATAAGGACCGGCCGGTAGTGCGAGCCCATCCGGATAGCTCTTTATGCGAGACTTTTTATAGTCAAGGGAAGTCTCCATTTGATCATCGGGAACGGGGGGGTCAGAATTTACACTAGACATGTTGCGGAGCTACCTCCGCACAGAAATAAGTGAATCGGGGAGAAATAGAACAGTCGAATGCAGGAAGGAAAAAAAAAAAAACTAAATAATGATACTTAACTTAAATCCAACGGGGGCCACCAAGGCCTAGCCCTCGTCGATCGGCGTATCGCCGCTGCGATGGTGTGCAAAAAACCTCCGAGAGGAAAAAGCACACTCTTTTTTAATCCGCACAGTGATATCACGTACACCGCTGGGCCTGTTTTGATCGATCGAACAATCACCGGCTAACGGTACTGTTTCGATCGTCCGCTCACAACAATACACTGCTTCAGTATATAATGTGCATAAAACCTCTCACAGGAAAAAGCACTATTGTCTATTACACAATAGCGATCTAGTTTTGATCGTCCGGTCACTTTATCACACACGGCACTGGTTTTCAACGCTTTCGCAGTAAACACAAAGCACGTCCGTTCACTCGGAAGGTTGAAACGGCAATGAAGTCCAACACTTGTTGTTACTAGAGGCCGTATATACCACTGCGCACTCCACAAGTGTCATTGGAGAAGGATATTGGTTAGTAAAAATTTCAGCATTGGTATTATTCGCGCGCGACTCAGTATGTTCCGGTTTCAAGGTGCTCGGATGCACCACTAAACTCACTGACGTTTCAACAATATCCTATATTGAAATTTGCAATACTATCGCGTAAAGAATAAAAACTTTCCTTTTTTTTATAAATGAAATTACGTGATACAGAATAAACGAGTTAATAGGATTTAGACAAAATAGTTGATTCATTGCATTGACATATTCTAAACAGTTGTTATAAAATCATTTTAAATCACCGAATAAAAGTCAACAGATTTCACGCGCGTCTTGATACTTTATTATTTTAATTATTTATTAAAATTATTAAATGGTTATATTGGTTGATCTAGGCAGCCGGCTACCGAGAAAAATATTAATTTACTGTTTGAAATAATAAGTGTTTTTTTTTACTATGTTATCAATATACCGATATATGTTATCTCTGTTATTAACTTTGTAATATTAACGGATTTGCGCAATAGTTGATTTTTATCATTCAATTTATAAACCTGAAAGACAATCAATAACATTGAAGAAAACCTTCCAAATAAAACTTTTCTCCGAAGCTAGACAGAAATTGATAGGTTGAATGAAGAGATAATTTAGTAAAATAGAGTAATCAGGAATGAAACATTGAAAATATCTGATAACTGAAAGGAAAAAGACAATCCTGCAATTATCGCCTTTTACGACATGGAAGCAGGAACCCAGTGGATCTATTCTTGGTTCATTTTTTTCCGCCGGATTCCACACGGCATCTAGGCTGGTACTGTCCGTAGAGAGCTAATATGTACTATCAATCTCCTAGTGGACCCCACCCCTTTTTACTATTCTACACCAATGTAGAAATCGAAAACTAATAGCTGCTAACTGCTCATGTCGATATGCTAATGTCTAAAGTAATGTTCGTTAGCTTATATACGCCCTTATTCTGAATATTTAAATATTTCATTTGTTGCGGAATAAAGGCGATAGGCCCTTTTGATCGAGCAAATTATATCGACGTGAAAAGATATCGACGCAATGCGTCATATCCAGTTATGGTGACAGGTCATATAAGATAAAGAAGAAGAAAGTTAGAAACTAGTTAAGCCGTCTGTTCTGATTTAATCTAAAGGTTAATTGTATTTCCAATTCAAAGCAGTTCTTTGATTTAAAGATTATTCTACGTAATTAAGTGTAGACGATTACAGTTCAAGGTTGTTTATTTTATTCGATGAATTGATTAATAATACTAACTGAATTTATGTATTTCTATTAAATAACCTAAAATCACAGACAGTTATCACAGCTAATTGGAAAAGCCTAAAGAAAATGTATACTTAAATCTAAATAGTACGGATACGTAAGTACGTTTATTAAATGAAAAGGATGTTTGCTAACGGAATAATTCTATGAGCAGTATATAGATATTCATTGTATAAACACGTGGTTCTCTTTGGATTTATTTGATGGTTAGGAAACTAATTTGTAAGTTGATTTCATTTCATTATTAATTAGATACAATAAAAGTATATTTGCAGTCGAGTTGCGGAAAACCGAACTACGGAAAAGTTTACAACATTCTCGAAAATTATAATCTGAAGAGATCCCTTTCGTTATGAGTACGTCCGAAGACCATCCTACAGGCAGCTGCAAGGTCTGCAACCGACCGGATCATGCCGAAGATATGGTCGCTTGTGACTGTTGTGAAAAGTGGTTTCACTTCACGTGTGCAGGAGTACAGGCTTCCATCTGCAACAAACCATGGCGTTGTGGTTATTGTTCAAGTCGAGATGACGACCGTAATTCAACAGTGTCAATCTGCTCGACTACCTCAAGTGCTCGTTTACGATTGAGGCAGCTCAAAGAAGCGAAAACACTCGATGATCGTCTGTTATTACAACAAGCGGAAAGGGAACGAGCTTATTTAGCTGAGAAGCACCAACTGGAAGCCGAGATTCATACAGAAATGCGACTAAGAACCAGTACATCAAGCCGAATCAGCTGTAAAAGTAGTCACAGTCACAGAACTGAAATAAAAACCTGGATTGATCAGTCTGGAAGCACAATGGCAGTAAATCCAAACGCGGATGCAAAAGCATCGACACCCGTTATTTCTATAGGGAATATAGTACAAGCAGATAAAAACAAAAGTGTAATAACGCCAGTCCAGTCGATATCCACAGGTATTCGTTGTAGTGTAGTTCCGTCCACGTCAACCAAGAAAGCCGTGGTTGAATTCAATAGAATGTCAACAAAAACGCACGTTCCACCGATTCCCATTTCTGGTTCAGCATACAGTAAATTTCCATCGCAAGTAATCAACACTGTTAATTCAAACTCGTCTACACGACTGTTTCCAGCATCGCAGCATAATGCCGTCCGTCTAGATCAACAGAAACAACATCCATCAGGTCCGTCTAAGCAGCACATCCCACCGACGAGTCAGTCAGGTCCACGAGAAGGCTCGCAGTTAGGCGCGGAACCTATAATGGAAAGTCAAGTTCCTGTTCGGACTGATTCCGGTGAGCGGAATCAATTGGATATATTATGTAAACAGCGAACAGTACAACAGCAATTTGGAAATCGAAACAGCAGTTATTTTACGCAACCTAGAGGAAACCAATCGGGAACATCGTTTATGCCGTCATTACCACCAGAAGGCACGCAATTAGGCGCGGAACCTATAATGGAAAGTCAAGTTCCTGTTCAGAATGATTCCGGCGAACGAAGTCAATTCGATGCATTTGGTAAACAGCAAACAGTGACGCCACAACTATTTGACTTGCGACGAGGAAATATTATTTCGCATCCTAAAGGAAACCAAGCGGGAGCATCGTTTGTACCGCCATTCTATTCTACACATTGGCCCGTGAATGAAAACTTGAGTTTTGGTAACAGTCAACAGCAAACTCCTTTCATGGCTTCAATTCCCGTGCACCCATATACACCGTCGAACTATTTGAGATGGTTCGCAAGTGGAGCACCGAATATGGAAGAATCAAATGCATCACGTCCTCGGACAAGTGCGACAGCAAGCGCTGAACCGCTTCAGAGCGAACAAGGACGCCCTGATAGGCAATCAAATATGGGGCAATCATCTAATAATCACTGTACATCGGCGACTGAAGGAGTTCTGAATGCACAGCAATGGGCAGCACGTCAAGTAGTGTCGCGTGACTTACCAAAGTTCTCGGGTGACCCGCTTGAGTGGCCACTGTTTATTAATGCGTTTGAGTCTACTACAATGATGTGTGGAATTCAGCAAGACGAGAATCTAGCTAGATTACAAAAATCCTTAGTGGGAAGTGCAAGAGAAAAGGTTCAGAGCATTTTAACTCTACCAGCAGCGATTCCCGAAATAATTCAAACATTGCGAGATGAATGCGGGCGGCCTGAACAATTGGTTCATTGCCTCCTAGTAAAGATTCGTCATGCTCCTCCTCCAAATATCAACAAACTTGATACACTTATAAATTTCGGAAGGGAGGTAAAAAACCTGGTGATTTACATCGAAGGTGCCAAACTACACGACCATTTGGCAAACCCCATGTTACTATCGGAATTAGTAGGAAAACTACCACCAAATTTACGGTTGGAATGGGGGCTACATACCCAGAAAATACCGGAAGTATCGCTGAAGGCATTTAGTGAATACGTTACGGCTATCAGAACTGCTGCTTGTAAGGTCTTGCTGCCAGACTGCAGTCATGACGAAGGTCGTCGGAGCAAGAAGGAAAAAGGTGGTTTCGTGAGCGCACATTCTTTCGGACAGAATGATGAAATTGAGATACATTCGAGAAAAGAACACCAAACTAAAACTAAAAACGCCACCTCGAAATCATGTGCAGCGTGTAATGAGAATGATCACAAACTGCGGAACTGCGATAAATTTAAGAATTTAAGCCTAGATCAAAGAAGACAACTGGTGGAACGTTTGAAGCTTTGTCAACATTGTTTGGGAAGTCACGGTAAGTGGCCGTGTAGATCCAAACAGTTGTGTGAAATCGATGGTTGTAAAGAGTATCATAATAGTCTGTTACATACAAAGCCAATTCGCTCAGTTCAACGAACAGTTTCCACTGGTGTTATTTCCGCTCACTGCTCTAATCAGGAAAATATTCTCTTTAAAGTAATTCCTGTCATTCTGTCACATAAAGGAAAGTCTATTTCAACCTTCGCATTTTTGGACGACGGATCTAATCTTACGTTGATGGAAGAAGAAATCGCTGAAGAGCTGGAGTTGAATGGAAATGTCACTCCACTATGCATCCAGTGGACAGGAAGTGTGACAAGAAAGGAGTCGACCTCACGTGAGGTTCAAGTGAGCATTTCGGGCACTCGTTCTCAGCAATACACTATTTCAGGTGTTCGCACGGTTCCTCGCCTTGACCTTCCTCATCAAAGTTTGGATTACGATTATCTAGCCAACAGATTTGATCACCTGAAGAGGCTTCCAGTTAGTAGTTATTCGAATGCAATACCTCGGATTCTTATTGGTTTGGATAATGCGAAACTGATCATGACTTTAGACAAACGTGAAAGGCATTATCGTGAACCTGTTGCAGCTAAAACACGCCTTGGTTGGACGATTTTTGGTGGCGAACAAAAAGAAACACAGCAAACCCATCATGTATCGCTTCATATGTGCGATGGCACTACAGATTTTTTGCTCCATAATCTTGTCAACCAATATTTTGATGTTGAAACCGTGGGTGTAAAACCTCTGATTTCGCTGGAATCGCCAGAAGAACGACGTGCCAAGCAGATCTTGTTCGATACTACTAAGCGTACTGAATCAGGAAGATTCGAATGTGGGTTGCTATGGAAGAGTGATACTATTGACCTACCAGATAGTTACGCAATGGCCACGCGTCGTTTAGTTTGCTTGGAGAAAAAAATCTGTAAAGATCAAAGCCTGAAATCGAAAATCTTAGAGCAAATTGACGAGTATCTGCAGCGAGGTTATGCCCACAAAGCAACAGAGAACGAGTTGCGTAATTCGGAAAATTATCTCGTTTGGTATTTACCACTTGGTATTGTTTCTAATCCTCGCAAGCCGGAAAAATTGCGTATCGTGTGGGACGCTGCAGCACGAGTGGGAGATGTATCTCTGAACTCAGTATTGTTAGCTGGACCAGATTTGTTGACTCCGCTGCTAAAGGTTATGTTTCAGTTCCGCCAACGGCAGTACGCTGCAGTAGGAGATGTTCGGCAAATGTTTCACCAGTTATTGGTTAGGAAAGAAGACCGACAGGCGCAAAGGTTTCTCTTCCGCCCAAAGCCGGATCAAGCACCAACAGTTTATGTCATGGACGTTGTTATCTTTGGTGCATCGTGTTCGCCATGTCTGGCGCAACATGTAAAAAACACTAACGCGAAAGAGTTCGAAAAGCTGTACCCTGAAGCCTCATCGGCTATCATTAATAACACTTACGTTGATGACTTTCTGGATAGCCGAGATACGGTAGATGAAATAGTGCGAATCATAAAAGATGTGCGATACGTTTTCGATAAAGCGGGATTTGAGATACGGAACTGGCAGTCAAATTCTCAGGAAGTTCTCCGACGGGTCGGGGTTGACGTCTTAGAAACAGCGAAACGTTTTTCAATAGAGAAGTCAACGTTAGCAGAGCGAGTGCTTGGAATGTCATGGAAACCAAAGGAGGATTTATTCGTATTCGCCACACAGTTCCGCGAAGATCTTCTACCGTTATTATCTGGTAACGTCGTACCCACCAAGAGGCAGGTTCTCAGGGTTGTGTTGAGCCATTTTGATCCGCTCGGCATCGTAGCTAACTACACAGTACACGGAAAAATATTAATACAGGACGTTTGGAGATCCGGTGTAGATTGGGATGACCCAATAAAAATGGAAAATTTCGAAAGTTGGCAGCGCTGGGTGAGTTTGAATCAAAATCTGTCGAAAGTTCAAATTCCCAGATGCTACTTTCCGAACTACAAGTTAAGCAGCTACGAAACACTGGAGCTGCACGTTTTTGTTGATGCGAGCTTGTTAGCCTATTGTGCCGCAGCTTACTTCAGGATTGTTGACGACGGTGTACCCCGCTGCGCTCTAGTAGCTGCCAAGACGAAAGTGACTCCTTTGAAACCTCAGTCTATACCACGCAACGAATTATGCGCCGGTGTGCTTGGTGTAAGACTTGCCAAAAGTATTCAAGAGCATCATTCGATACCAATCCAGAAACGTTACCTGTGGACTGATTCAACAACAGTTCTCTCTTGGCTAAGAGCAGACCCACGGAAATACCGGCAATTTGTAGCCTTCCGAGTGGCAGAAATTCAGACGGAAACCAGTATAAAAGAATGGAAGTATATCCCATCGAACCTGAATCCTGCAGACAAAGGTACCAAATGGGGAAACGGGCCTTGTTTCGACCCGAGAGACCCGTGGTTCTGTGGGCCAGCATTTCAACTTCGACCGGAGTGTGAGTGGCCACGTCAACCGTCCAGATTTTCAGACCCACCGCAAGAAGTCAGAGTGATGCATCACCATGCAGCAGTTTGTGATTCAGTCATACAATTTTCAAAGTTTTCGCGATGGGATGACTTGTTAAAAAAACTTGCCTATATTTACCATTTTATACATTGTTGTCAAATAAAACAAAAACGATTGACAAGTAATGGATTCGTCACCTTAAATCAAACAGATTTTGTTGCCGCTGAAGCAAGCTTGTGGCGAATAATTCAAAAGCAAGAGTATTTCGAAGAAATCAAAATTCTTCACAAGAACGTTGATAGACCCAATAGCGAGAAGCAGCCCTTGAAAATAAGTAGTCCAATCGGAAAGCTGTCACCATTTCTAGACGAAAAAGGTGTAGTTCGTATGCAAAGTCGGATCAATATTACTGCGGCTTACTATTCCTTCGATTTTAAGAATCCGGTAATCGTTCCTAAAGAATCCCACGTCACGAATCTGCTGATCCTTAAATACCATCAACGTTATGGACACGCTAACGAAGCTATCGTCGTAAACGAGCTGCGTCAACGGTATTACATACCCAAGCTTCGATTCGTAGTGAAAAAGGTCGTAAAACAGTGCATGTGGTGCAAAGTCTATCGGGTGAGGCCGACAGAACCTAAGATGGCTGCATTGCCGCACACGAGAATTACCCCGTACGTTCGCCCGTTCACATTTACGGGCTTGGATTATTTTGGACCGCTGATCATAAAGCGTGGACGCATTAATGAAAAACGATGGGTGGCACTCTTTACGTGTTTAACTATTCGCGCCGTGCATGTGGAAGTAGTACATACTTTGTCAGCTGATTCCTGTAAAATGGCAATTCGTCGTTTCGTGGCTCTCAGAGGAGCTCCGCAGCAAATTTATAGCGACAATGAAACAAATTTTCGGGGAGCTTCTCGCGAACTTGCAGACGAAATCAAAGCTATCAATAGGAAACTAGCCCCAGTGTTTACCAACGCGGAAACTGAGTGGTTATTTAACCCTCCTTCCTCCCCTCACATGGGCGGTGTGTGGGAGAGAAAGGTACGTTCGATCAAAGATGCGTTGAAATCTCTTCATCATAAACATCACTTGAACGACGAAGAATTGATGACCTTTTTATCGGAAGCTGAGATGATAGTCAACTCGCATCCTCTGACTTTTGTACCAATAGAAGATCCATCTGATGAAACCGTGACACCAAATCACTTTTTACTCATGAGTTCGAGTGGTGCCAACGTATCTACAAGAATATCCATAAAGGAAGAAGTACCGCTGCGAGTCAACTGGAGACTGATGCAACATCTGCTCAACCAGTTTTGGAAGGGTTGGATTAAGGGTTACCTGCCCACCATAGCGCGCAGAACAAAGTGGTTCAATGACGTGCGTCCGCTTCAGGAAGGGGATCCGGTGGTCATTGTAGACGAAGCAGTACGTAATGGTTGGTTGCGAGGTCGCGTTGTCAAGGTTTATCCCGGAAAGGATGGACAAGTAAGAAAAGTGGACGTCCAGACTTCTTCAGGCGTATATCAACGACCAGCGATCAAAGTAGCCCTGCTTGACATCATAGAAGGAAGTAAGACCATTACAGAATAAGGTATTACGGGTCGGGGTGTTGCGGAATAAAGGCGATAGGCCCTTTTGATCGAGCAAATTATATCGACGTGAAAAGATATCGACGCAATGCGTCATATCCAGTTATGGTGACAGGTCATATAAGATAAAGAAGAAGAAAGTTAGAAACTAGTTAAGCCGTCTGTTCTGATTTAATCTAAAGGTTAATTGTATTTCCAATTCAAAGCAGTTCTTTGATTTAAAGATTATTCTACGTAATTAAGTGTAGACGATTACAGTTCAAGGTTGTTTATTTTATTCGATGAATTGATTAATAATACTAACTGAATTTATGTATTTCTATTAAATAACCTAAAATCACAGCTAATTGGAAAAGCCTAAAGAAAATGTATACTTAAATCTAAATAGTACGGATACGTAAGTACGTTTATTAAATGAAAAGGATGTTTGCTAACGGAATAATTCTATGAGCAGTATATAGATATTCATTGTATAAACACGTGGTTCTCTTTGGATTTATTTGATGGTTAGGAAACTAATTTGTAAGTTAATTTCAGTTCATTATTAATTAGATACAATAAAAGTATATTTGCAGTCGAGTTGCGGAAAACCGAACTACGGAAAAGTTTACAACATCATTCGTATTCCTAATAACTAGAGTGCCTTTAACCATAAATAAAAAAAAAATAGATTTTCCAGTGTAATAGTAATGTAGTTGAGCAACCCGTGACACCAAAAGCACCGTCTGGTGGAGAATGGGTGCGTAAATGCTCCTAAAATGCATGCAAAAAGTTGCCTGCGCATTTAACACAACCACAGTAGCTAATGGAAAAAAGTACACCCGTTTGTCACTAGAGGTGCTGTTAGTGTCACCAAACAGTGAGAAAGTGTTAGTGTCACCAAACAGTGAGAAATGTCACCAAACAGTGCTATAACCATAAATCAAATAAACATAGATTTCCGACTGTACGGTGACACTAACAGCACCTCTAGTGAGAAACGGGTGTACTTTTTTCCATTAGCTACTGTGGTTTTGTTAAATGCACAGGCAACTTTATGTATGCATTTTAGGAGCATTTACGCACCCATTCTCCACCAGACGGTGCTTTTGCTGTCACGGGTTTCTCAACTACATTAGTATTGCACTGGGAAATCTATGTTTATTTAATTTATGCTATAACCTATAACGCTAGCAAAATCAAAGGTAGCTAGGATTCGACCGAACCATATTCGATCGAAAAATCAATACGACGTTATGCAGCATAAGGACGATAAATAGGCGACTGTTTGAATCACAATAGTGCAAATACAAAGATTTTCAAGATTGATTTGAAATCCCAATTAGTTTCCTATTTTCAAATCACTTAATCCGAATTCGTTAAATTATTCCCATCAGGACGAGAATAACCAATTGACTGCTTTGTAAATAATTGTCTGTCAAAGCAGATGGTGCCTCGAAAGCGAGTTGTCAGTGTTTTTTGAATTTTTTAATCGTTAAGCAACTTTACTGATGCGATCCTTAGTCGACGACTTAATAGAAGAAAGTAACGTCTTCATTTATCTTGACGATTAATTGCGTAAAACACTTCAGCATTATTAGGATGTAAACAGACTATCAACAAAATAATCATTTTATTATATCTCCAGTTTTGTTATACAAATATAAATATATAAATATATATATACATATATATATATATATATATATATATATATATATATATATATATATATATATATATATATATATATATATATATATATATATATATATATATATATATATATATATATATATATATATATATATATATATATATATATATATATATATATATATATATATATATATATAAATATATATATATATATATATATATATATATATATATATATATATATATATATATATATATATATATATATATATATATATATATATATATATATGTGTATATATATATATATATATGTATATATATATATATATATATATATATATATATATATATATATATATATATATATATATATATATATATATATATATATATATATATATATATATATATATATATATATATATATATATATATATATCCGTTCATATGCTGGATTTTTATTCATTCCGAGATAGGTTATGATTCCGCGTACAGCTTGCAGCTTTCAATTCCTGTCCCTAAAATAGAGTTTCAATACCATGTCAACTTTCGTCTTATTATACATACCTCTACAGTCCTTGTCATTTAGAGCGACACTGAGCAGGATTTGTAATTAGTCTTCTTTTCAAGTATTTCAATAAAGCCTGTATGAAAAAATGTGATATCTCGGCATAAAAACGAAAAAAATATTTTTTCACAAATAAGTCACCGCCCAACCGCAACAGAACCATGAAAGCGGAGTGCAATGCTTCTTGCATGGTTTATTGATTCACATTCATACAAAATTCAAAGTTCGTAATTGTGATACTCTAAACCTACCAGTGTAAAGCTCGTTCAGCCGTCATCTATTTCTTAGCAAAGGATATCTTCATCGCGTGAGTTGGTGTAATTTTGAAACCTTGCAGTGCCTCTCGAGCAGCACCGCTTTGTAATTCTGTAGCAAACTCCACGAAGGCGATGTCGTGTCGATTTGGCACAAGACGAACTTCCTTGAAGCCAGGGAACTGGTTGAACAACATAGATAACATCATCTCGTTGGTTTCCTCTGGTAAATTGGTCAGGAAAAGAATTTGATTTGGCGGCTGTTCAGCTGTAGTTGAGTTACTAGTAGCCGTGCCGGCTTCAGTGTTCTTCTGCTTCTTAGATTTCTTTTCCTCTTGTTGAATTGGTTTTGGTGCCTTGGCTTTTTTCGGGCGCTCCTTAAAGGTTCCTTTTAATTTGGCAATCATATCGCTGTCTGATTTTGAATAATTGATGCGCATCGGTTTGTCATAGAATGGAAATCCTTGCATTGTTCGCATTGCATTAGTAGCGCTTCCTATTTCTTTGAAGATAATAAAAGCCTGACCACGCATTTTTAGCGTTTTCAGAGCGACTATATCCATGATTTGACCGAACTGAGAAAATATGGCGTAAAGTGATTTTTTTAGTTCTTCCTTCTTAATTTTTTCGTTTAGATTGTTTATGTATATTGTGTGATTCGGTCGGATATCCATTTTAATGAAGAATCTGAATATTATGAAAATCCTTTAGATGTTAAACTAACTGATACACTGCAAAATGGGCGAAAACAGAGATGCCAGGTAAAAATTACAAAATTACAATTTAATATCTTCAGGCAGGGCTGCAAGTCTGTATATCCGAAAAAATATCTGCAGTTAGCAAGTAAGTCTTTATTTCTCTATTAGGTATGATACGCTAAACTGACTTGGCGAGCAAAAAAAGGGTCGCGACAATTTCAAAAGTCTGTAAATTTTGACGAAAGTTTTCGAAAAACTTGATTTTCATTAGTCTACAAAAGTCTGCACAGCAAAAAATGTCTGAAGCACTATTAAATCTGCAGATCTGGCATCTCTGGGCGAAAATAGAATGCAGTACCCAGCGTTGCCATTATTTCAGATTTTTTTCACGTCGACAGACACTACACCCTCATTGAACACAACTCAAAATTGAGTGACACATCACTCAATTCCATACAAAATGCACGTACCCGCATACGCATGGCTGCCAGATGGCTGACTAAACGCTGCCAGCTGGAGAAATATGGCTGGCAGACATTCTGATGAAAGACTGCCTTACCGCTGCCAGATATACAACTCAAACGATACAACCGACGACACGACCAGGCACTTCGAAGAAAAATCGCAATAAAAAGTGTTCATGCGTGATCACTATCAGTTACCGAAGTATTGAAAGACCCCTAGGTAATAATAAAATTATAATTTACAAGCATCACTGCTGTGGTTGCTACGAAATAGTCACCATGCACAGCATAATAAACAAACAGGTAATATTTTAAAAGATGTATTATAAGTAAAACAGTTTATTTCAAGTTAGGCTAATTATATTGATTGCAGGAATAAACCAGTTTTCATGGCGCTAACAATAAAGCGATGTAATGAGGATCGAGCAAAATGGAACATATCCGTATATATTTGCCACTGAATTTTTCGTTTGCAATCTATGTATCTATCAAAAATATTTGAATGACAACAGGAATGATAATGTCGTTTCGGGATTTTGATTTTTTGCTTAATGTTCAGAATCGCGATTTTGCATTTTATTCTAATAATCAAAATACCCTGTCAAGTCGTTCCCACGGATTGTCTCGTCTTCTACTGGTGTTTAAAAAGAATTTCAGGTCCTAATAACCGTTCTCACTTCCACTTTCACTTTCACTTCACACTTATATCACTTCACTTGATTTTCCTTGTTACCAGTATCACGCACACTGAAGTAGTCACGTAGTGAAAAAACTCATTTTTCCAAAAAAAATGATGTGATGTTCGTAATAACCACAAGCTCATAAAAGTAATTACTTTTTCTTCTGAAGCGACTTTCGTGATAAATACCTACATTCACTTCACTTGATTTTCACCGTGAAGTGATACCGGTAATAAGGGCCTCATTATATGAATTCGATATAAGGGAAGAATTAAAAAGGGACACTCCGTTTCCGCATTTTAGCGTAGGCCACTCGACCTACGGTTTCGTCCACTTCTTTTGGTTCTTTCACACAACGGCATGTAGCTATTTGGTTCTTTCACACAACGGCATGTACATATATCATTAAATGCAATCCATGTCAGCGAAGCGCAGATCACAGTTGAATGAAATTGTTGTCGCAGCATATTTCACCGGTAACTAAACATTTATTTTGTGTAGGACTTTTATATAATTGAAATATTGGTGAAAAAGTCATATAAAATTTGTGAATGCTGATTAGTACATTTGAAAGTATATAAATAATTGCAATCACGATCGAAATGATCTAACAAGTAGCAACATCATCAAAATTGCAGCATAACACCAACATTCGCGGTCATACTGTTCATCTGAGTACTACAATGCAATGGGTTGAAGATCATTCTGGTCTCACGGTGAGATTTTCTTCACCCTCTAAGCATCACGCCGTAGATAAACGCAAAAGCGGTTAGTTTCGGGTTTTTACGCACTTTGAAGAGAGGCTACAAGAATACATATTATTAGTGAACAGAATATATAATTAAATACAAAATTAGCAAGCCATAAAAACTCTCAATTCCGATTTAGATCTGCAGTCGACGATGAGAACTTTTGAGATGCTCTAGATTGAGCATGTGCAATAATGAAACCGAGAACGATTACCTTGAAAAGATAAACAATGATAACTAGGGTTACTGTAACTGTTATTTCGAAAACAACAATTTCTCTGACCGCGTTCCCAATTTTAAACTTTTTTCATAAGATATCATTTTGACATTACCAGTTACTGAGGGGTAGCTCGATTTGCGATACAGTTTTAAAAGCGAGTGGCACGTCGTGTCGTCGATACAACCGTATCCACCAGGATTTTTTCACATTGAAATCTTTGACATTTTCAGCGAAGGTGAGAAGATAAAAACGCTCGGCTAACTTAGATACAGGCTGCCAGCTGGAGAAATATGGCTGGTAGACATTCTGATGAAAGACTTGTCAAATTGGATTTGACAACCGTCACTGAATCTTTCTGGATAGCCGTTTGGTGGATATGGCTGCTCAGGTAGCCAAAACTCTTTGCGGGTACTCTAAACTTGAGTTACCACCTATCTACTCATTTTTGCGTTAAGGGACGAAATTGTCAAAACTTGAGTAATTTTTACTCAAAATAAGAAAAAAGTTATTCTTCTTTCTTTTGAATGCGCAAAATAGTGATTCAAAACTGTTTCCTTTTAAACGATTTGAAGTCAAAATTGAATTATTTTTATATCCTTATGTCGCGCTTTTCACTAAGCATAATTGAAACCACAAAACATCTATGACTGATGTTGATTCATGTTTTAAAAACCGGATCTAGAAACGGTAATGGAAAACGACGTATTCTTGCATTCTTTATTTCGATAAGAATATTCTGAGAATGAAAACGCACTGAACTGCAAGTATTTTTTTCACTCAAATGTTTAAAAACTCAACGCTTACTCTATTTGTAAGAATAAAAACGAGAAAACTCGTGGCAACGAGTTTATTTTACTCATCCACACTAAAATTTTGACATATTGTTCCAGTTCATGAATTTGAGTAATCGCAACTCAAACCATGAGTTATGTTCAAAGAGCGTGTATCTGTAAAAACTAAACCATTGATTTTACAACATAAACAATTGATCCATGATTAGATCTATGGGTTGCACTACATTTTATTGTGTCTTGACAAAAAAATTTTCATTTCCAACGATTATTTATACGATTCACAATTGAATTGATTGTACACATGGTGATTCAAACAATATGTAAACTGTACATTTGATTGTTTTCCAAGAAAACATGCATGAGAAAATTTTATGATTTGAATTGTTACGATACTTAGCAACCTATACATTCTATTGTAAAAAGCATGTTCATAATAAATTGTATAGCAAATAACATTAAACATTAAAATACATTCAAATATGTTTTAATGGTCAAAGCAAAATTGAGGAAGGTTTTGAAACAACAAATCCTATTGTTTTTCTACAGTATTTTTATTCGGGTAACCCCCGTTAGAAGACTGGCTGCATTCCGGCTGCTGTCAAAATTATCCAGGCGAAATTGCGTCATTATCTCGCCGTACGTGTCTTGTTTATTTTGTCGTGAATACGACTTACTTTACTATGGGGTGCCTTTTCAAAATTAGCCATATGGAAGAATGGGCAGAACTTAATCGCGAATATCTCGACTTGTATTAATGGTAGCAACATAATTCTTTCACCATTTCATCAAAAATATGATCAGGAATTCAGGATAATATTTTGAACAGTGTGCGATAACCACAAACAACTCAAAAATTAAGTTTTCTTAAAATTTGAAAACAACGCGGAAAACTTTTTACTTTCGCTTGGGTTTTTCGCGCAAGGACGACGATTTTGAGATAGTCAGGCACATATCTTCAACTGAATGCGTATGAAAGGGGAACCGTGGTCGAAAATCGATCATTTCTTTTCGTGCGTTCGATGGAAGCAGACGTCGTGGGAGTGGAATCATCAACCAGCAGCGAGAGAGAATGCACCTTCTGCGTGGTTAATAAAAACCTCAAACGCTCAGGTCGCATCTCTCATTCGCTAGCTGGCCATCGAGGCGCGAGGACCAGCCAGCAGCAGCAGCGGGAGTTAAACTTTCCACCAGCAGCGAGAGAGAATGCACCTTCTGCGTGGTTAATAAAAACCTCAAACGCTCAGGTCGCATCTCTCATTCGCTTGCTGGCCATCGAGGCGCGAGGACCAGCCAGCAGCAGCAGCGGGAGTTAAACTTTCCACCAGCAGCGAGAGAGAATGCACCTTCTGCGTGGTTAATAAAAACCTCAAACGCTCAGGTCGCATCTCTCATTCGCTTGCTGGCCATCGAGGCGCGAGGACCAGCCAGCAGCAGCAGCGAGAGTTAACCAGCAGCGACGGAGAATGCACCTTCTGCGTGGTTAATAAAAACCTCAAACGCTCAGGTCGCATCTCTCATTCGCTTGCTGGCCATCGAGGCGAGAGGACCAGCCAGCAGCAGCAGCGGGAGTTAAACTTTCCACCAGCAGCGAGAGAGAATGCACCTTCTGCGTGGTTAATAAAAACCTCAAACGCTCAGATCGCATCTCTCATTCGCTTGCTGGCCATCGAGGCGCGAGGACCAGCCAGCAGCAGCAGCGGGAGTTAAACTTTCCACCAGCAGCGAGAGAGAATGCACCTTCTGCGTGGTTAATAAAAACCTCAAACGCTCAGGTCGCATCTCTCATTCGCTTGCTGGCCATCGAGGCGCGAGGACCAGCCAGCAGCAGCAGCGAGAGTTAACCAGCAGCGACGGAGAATGCACCTTCTGCGTGGTTAAAAACCTCAAACGCTCAGGTCGCATCTCTCATTCGCTTGCTGGCCACCAAGGCGAGAACCAGCAGCGACTGAAACTGGATTCTGAGTGTTATTGGATCTAAATTTAGGTCTTGAACTCAGGGTCCAGTTCTCTATTCCAGACTTCTATTCGGTTCTTCTTAAAACCATAATAATACTCCTAAAGAATTATGCGGAATTTACTTTACTGTACCTCTATACAACCCATTTTTGTCGTGAATACGACTTACTTTACTATGGGGTGCCTTTTCAAAATTTACCCTCTGAGAGAGTGATAAGTTTTTGATCGTGAATATCTATTGTTGTGTCTAATGAATCAACATAATTCTTGCGACATGCCGACATGGAAATATGATCACAATTTTATGATAAAATTTTCATTTTTGTGACATAGTCTCAAATAATTCAAAATTAAACATTTCTGAAATGTTTGGTATAAACGAGTATCAAAGAGGATAATTCATAAGGCGCGTTTGCCTTTCTCGTATTTTTAAAGCTCATAGCTCAGTGATCTGTGAAAGGATTTATATAATCTAACTACCAATAGAATCGAAATTTTTCAATTTAAACGTGTATAGCAAAAGCATTGAAGTATTTCAATAGTACACTATTGAAAAACCTGTCTCATTTGCTCCATGTCAACACCAGCCAATCCGAACGCGTTCTAAGTAAGAGAACAAAATATCTGCTGCTGTACAAATCGTCCGGGAAAAATGTTCCGAAAAGTGGTGAATATCGCAGTGAGTTCCTCAATTTGGTCCTTGTGAATGCTAGAAACGAGTCCCTTCAGCATATTGATAGTTTCTTTCAATAAAATATGCAAATCCGAAATGAAATAATCGACATTAAAATTCTGTATGCGGCTATTTTTATAGCCGTTAGGACCGCCCATTAGTGAAAAAGCTACAAACGAAATCAGGTAGAAACAAGCCTCTCAACAAAACTTGAATCAGTTTGGATTGTATCGCCACTGCGAGCAGATGTGTTTTGTGTCGTCTGCACGCTTTCGACAAGAGCGATTACGTCACAGCTGCCAGTCATTAGCATTGGGAAAAAAAAAACAACGGTGGAGAGCATTGCACAATATCAGCCGTTCTAATGGCTCTAAAAGTTTTCTAAAGAACTATTAGAATTTGTTGTTCGCAAATCGAAGGTAATTGTCCTCATTTTAGTGCAAATCAAGAACAGTTTGCTTAGATTTGTGCACTTTTCGCTGTGTGAAACTCACAGTAATCGAGATCAAGTGAAGCTTTCTTTGTTTTTGCGAAAAATGTGAAAAAGGGGAATGCGTGCATAATTCATACAATTGATATTCGGAAGTGTTAAGGAACATGTCAGTTGTTTTCGTATTCACGACATCCAGTTATGTCCCTGACATTACCCACCCGCCTTTTTCTCTTCCTTCTGTTTTCTTCTTTTTATTCGACTTCATTTGATATTCGTCAATCCGCATGTACGTACAAAAAACAAATCTTAAGACTAGGTAAATGAGATTGAAATATGGGTTTGTTTGATAGTGAGAAAGCAATGTTATTGATAATAACATTTTCCATAATTAGTATATTTGAAGGGCAATAAATTATTGCCTTTCATATGTACTTAATGAAAAAATAAAACCAAGACGCTAAAAATGTAGAACCGATTCAAAACGGTTCTGCCAATCTTGTATGGCAAGAATCCGACAGAAACCGAACCGTTAATAACCCAAGTAACCATATGCATTATATCACTGCACATTTACAACTCTATTTTTACATTGTTAATGTATAATTACACTAATACTACATACTTTAAAGCAATGTGCATTAAATTTGCATTCAAAACGTAACTGAGCATTATTTATTATATTACCTTCCGTCGTGCTATATATCGACATTCAAAGCTATATTTTGGAGCAACGAAACTTTAATAATAACTATAAGAGAAATAATCTTATAAGAGTCTAATAATCGCCCTTTCCAGCTTTATAACAGCATTGTAAAAACATTTGTAACTCCGTTGCATTTAATCAAATTTTACGCGAATTTTTAAAGTTGAATTAATGTGAAGTTATAATGCGTCGTGGTTACTTGGGAAACGCTGGGCGAAATTCTCTGCTGGAGACGGTTGTTGCATTGTTGCCAGACTTTTGCCGGAATTGTAGCAGAATTCCGGCAAAAATGGTTGGCAGACATAGCCAGCCGTTTGGGGGGAAATCTGCCCGTCGCGTACAAGTGGGGAATTGCTTCTCGGACTTCTCCTCAAAAAATAGGTAAAAATGATTTTTAGTGTAAACAGGCAGTGGTATTTAAGTACAATTCAGACGGTCCGGCTTCTTCCGTCACCGTCACCGGAACGTCAACGTCCGTAATCGTCATTCTGATTCACACGATCCGGTATCCTATCCATGTCCGTCATGTCATTTTTTTACACGCAGAATTTGAAGAACTTAGTTTCGCACAATTTTATTCCACTAATACAAAATCTGGGAGCTTTTGAAGCCAATCGATCTGTTGTTTTCCTACCTTTTAATCGAATAAATAACTTTTAAAATTAACTAGAAAGAGGATAAAACAAAACAATCAGCTCTACTCAACAACGTAACGTACTTTGCAAATCTACTTAATTACTTATATGTGGTATATTTTGTTTAAGAGTGGTATGTTGACACCGAATACATACATAACAAACGTCAGCTCAATATCGTAATCATATGAATCGTGCATGTGTGCGATAATCACATTCCCTCAAATATTCTTTCATAGAAATGTTGACGGAGCTTGCCGTTGACGGACGTGTGAATGCGCAAAGGGAAAACTCATTTGCCTATTTTTAACGGAAGCTGACGTTCCGGTGACGGTGACGGAAGAAGCCGGATCGTCTGAATCGTACATTATTCAACAGGGCGAAGATGACGAGAAGGGTGACTCGGAAGGAAGAATAAGAATCAATAGCCAGGTTTTGTATTAGATTTCAACAAGGCGTTTGAATTGGTTCTTCATTTTTGGTGAGATTGGTTTTATATTTTTCATCAGAAAATTTGAATGAAGGACAATAACAGCTTTTCCCTACCAAACATGATATGCAAAACTTCTTTTCTCAATATAGGGCAACGGCTCCCTATTTCATCTGAGCTCCTATTTCCATCTCATCCCTTCACCTCATAACTTTGAACATGAATAATATTTTACAACCTACCGGAAGCAAACTGTGAAATGTTTTAAAATGATTTGAAAAGCTATTGTCACACTTTCCTATTGAAAGAAATGGTTTTAAATTCTTCGGTGATCGTTTTTTTCATATAAAATAAACTCACTTTTCAATGTTGGACACATTTTCGTCTCAAGATTTACAGTTCGTCATGTTTTTGAATATCTACTAATCGATTCGTCTCAAAACAGGATCACTATTTCGCACAATTACAATACTATTGAATGCTGGATGACTTCATAATTAGTTATGTTCACTTGCCACTTGTTTAGTTAACGATTAAAAACTTCAAAAATTACCCGACAAGCAATAAAAGTCTTCAAAAATATGAGATGAAAGTTTTTCACTTCGTTCACTTGATTGCGCTTTGTTTTCATCTCATTTGGTTTCGCAAAGTTGTCAGGTTTTCTCATAATGTTACAAAACAAAAATTGTTTATCTTCTTCAAATTATTATCAAAAAGTATGTTTTTGGTATCCGTGACATTAGTTTAATTATATTATTGATATTAATATTTCAATAAAACCACAGACTAACAGACATGACAGTATGAGTAAATTCTTATAAAAATAATTTTTTGTGATGCACTAGCTCCACCTATATTGTACTGCGCGAACTATTTACTATCTGTACACCCCTTGTGTTATGTACAAGTTTTTTTACTCTTCGGGTTCCCCTCGTTTGTCAACACCGATCAGCTGCTTGCAGGGATGCCTGATTTCATCAAAATATTTGAAAATGAATCGCCACAATAAATTATTGGATTACGTTGTTAATATATCTAACTTTTTCGCGATGTTGGAAATTAACCATTTATTAGACTCAACGTTGTTCACCTAGACTATTTTTTATTGTGTTGGTAGTTTTCACCCGAAATTAAGTGGTGGCAGACCAGAAGCAAGTAAATATTGTAACGAAACGGGTTCGATTTTGTATTGCGTTGGAGGATGAGAAGTTGGCACAATTATGTATATAGTTTTGGCAATATGTATTAAATTTGTATCCTGCATGAAATTCGCATGGACGTATACAAATCAATACATTACAGGTAATTCTGTATGAATGGCAACTCTGTTGGTAAATGAAAAAAATAAACACAGTCTAGATGACAGACAGGATGTTTTTGATAGGGTAACGTGGCGCCATCATGACACATGTGAGTACTGTCCCAAACAAAGGAATATTCGAAATGACCGTTAAAATGATTTAAGAATCTAATTTGAGTGTCCTGTCTGTTAGTCTGTGATAAAACTGTTTCTGCTTCGAATATTACCAGAAAGAACGTGTTAAATACTAATGAAATAACCATTGTGGCAAATCTAGTAGCACTGGTTTCATTCCGCTATACGCCAACATAACGCTGTGAAGTGTGTGTGTGTTTCATCGGCTGTGCACAGAGATGCCAGATATTTTCATAGAAAATAGATATTCCGTTGCATAGAAATTCGATATCTGCTCTATCTGTTTTCACTAATAAAATGATGTTAAAAAATAGTTCTTTCAATCTCCGTAAGTCATTGCCCCATTAATTAGATAATTCAACGAGTAAATTTTTTACCAATAACAATAATGTGGAAAAATCCTGGTGGGTACGGTTGTATCGTTTGAGTTGTATATCTGGCAGCGGTGAGGCAGTCGGTCACCAGAATGTCTGCCCAGCCATATTTTTCCACCTGGCAGCCATGCGTATGGGGGTGAGAGTGTAATAGTGGAATATTTTGTTTTGATTGCTGTCGCCATTGCTAATTTATAGGATGAATAAAAGATCAACGATAGGATGGATAAAAATCCATTGAGATGAAATTAGGAGCAGAGTAGTGAAAACATCATTAGCGTTTTCAGCTGTTTTACAAATATTAGTTGAATTTTCAAGAAATGTAAATCAATTCTCAACGTGGAGCAAGGCGAATTTAGTGGCTAAATCGGGGTTTGAAGGCGACGTCCTTACAAATGAGATGAAATAGGGAGCCCTTACCCTACCAGTATTTTCATTTAATCTACCTGATCTCAAGACTCGTTTTTATTTCTGGATGTACATGCAAGATTGACGAATATCAAATGAAGTCGAACAGAAAAAAGAACTTTCTCAGGAGCTAAGTAAATAAAATACCCTCTCGGGGCAATACACTATGATTAACCCCACAGGGGGATTACAAAATAGATTTCTGAATGCTGCAAACAAAATTGTGAATCGTAGAAACAATATTTTGAATCGATTGAAATGAAAAAAATGGGTCAAGACATAATAAAATGTATTGTAATCCATAGATCTAATTGTAAATCAATTGTTTATGCTGTAAAATCAATGAATTATTTGGTTACGGGTATTGTTTCTGCGATTCACAATTGAATTTGTGCACGTGATGTTTCAAACAATATGCAAACTGTACATTTGATTTTTTTTTAATAAAATTTGTATTTTGTTCATTTGCTTTAGCTTAACGTGGCCGATTGTCTTGTTGTTATAGGAGAAGAAGGGACGCCGTATTAAGGGGGCGGCATACTCCCCTAGAGTTAGTAAAGGAATGTGAGGAGGGTGGGATTTACAAAATACCCAAGTAACCACGACGCATTATAACTTTACATTAATTCAACTTTAAAAATTCGCGTAAAATTTGATTAAATGCAACGGAGTTACAAATGGTTTTGCAATGCTGTTATAAAGCTGGAAAGGGCGATTATTAGACTCTTATAAGATTATTTCTCTTATAGTTATTATTAAAGTTTCGTTGCTCCAAAATATAGCTTTGAATGTCGATACATAGCACGACGGAAGGTAATATAATAAATAATGCTCAGTTACGTTTTGAATGCAAATTGAATGCACATTGCTTTAAAGTATGTAGGATTAGTGTAATTATACATTAACAATGTAAAAATAGAGTTGTAAATGTGCAGTGATATAATGCATATGGTTACTTGGGTATTGATTTTGAATTAAATAACATCATTCGTTTGTGGCACAATTTTTTTAGAGTCTTCTGGATCTTCACGTTCTTCAGATTGCAACGAGAGAGATAACCTTTGTATGCTTTGTTGGTGTGCTCTGACGTTGATGTGGCGTTTTTTAGTAGTTTTCAGCAACTCAGTCAGTTCAAGGCAGGTGCACGCTCCGAAGCATCGTTTATACAGGTCATACCGGCACAAGTCTGGCAACAATGCAACAACCGTTTCCGGCAGAGAATTTCGCCTAGCGGTTATTAACGATTCTTTTCTGTCAGATTCTTGCCTAACAAGATTGGCAGAACCGTTTTGAATCGGTTCTACATTTTAAGCGTCTTGGTTTTATTTTTTAAATAAAAGGTACATATGAAAGGCAATAAGATATTGCCCTTCATATATACTAATCATGGAAAATGTTTTTGCCAATAACATTGCTTTCTCACTACCAAACATACCCATATTTCAATCTCATTTACCTCGTCTCAAGATTCGTTTTTTGTACGTACATGCGGGATAGACGAATATCAAATGAAGTCGAATAAAAAAAAAGGAAAAAACAAAGAAGAGGGAAATAAACAAGACACGTACGGCGAGATAATGACGCAATTTCGCCTTGACAATTTTGACAGTATCCGGAATGCAGCCAGCCTTCTGACGGTTGCCAGAATTCCTCACAAGCGGGAAGAAGAGTGCGATAGAGCTGTAGACGAAAGAGAGGTAGGGAGAGCACTAAATTTGGGCATTGATAGTTTTCAAGAAGTTATAGATGAGAGTGTATTCTGCCAGATGGCTGGAGTTTTCTGACGAAAGCAACTGAAAAATTCTTTGAAGCAGATTGGTCTTTCATAGATATCACCTACTAGTGCGCCCATCTTAGCTAACGAGTTCGCCCTCTCATTGCCCTGTATGAAACAATGTGAGGGGACCCAAGCCAAGGTAATGATTTTACAGATAAAGCACTCAATTGTTCCCATATTTTCCTCAGGAAATACGATGAGTGCTCTCCAGGCTTAAATGAACTGAGACTGTCCGATACAAAGAAGCAGTGATCTGTGGGCAGAGTGTCAATAATATCAAGGGTATACTGAATTGCAACTAGTTCTGCGACGTAAACTGAAGCTGGATCACTGAGTTTATAGGGTTTACATTGAATATACCGAAGCCAGTAGACCCGTCGAGATATGATCCGTCAGTGTAAAACATTTATTACAGTCGACTTCTTTAAATTTATTATTAAACATTTTTGGGATCTCTTGAAGGCGTACAGGATCCGGGATTCCACGAATTTCTTATTTCATGGATGAGAGATCCCAGAATCTGTTTTCCAGCGGTAAGACGCCCGCCAACACTTCAAGACTCATCGTATGAGTTGATTGCATGCAACCCAAGGCAATACGCAAACAACGACACTGAATTCTTTCCAGTTTAATGAAATGAATATTCGCAGCGGAGCGGAAACAGAAACATCCATATTCCATTACTGACAATATCGTCGTTTTGTACAACCTGATCAGGTCTCCTGGGTGAGAGCCCCACCAAGTTCCGGTTATTGTACGAAGGACATTGATTCTCTGTAGACATTTTCGTTTCAGATACCTAATGTAACATGCCCAGGTTCAGGTACCTTTGGAGTCGAACCAGACCCCGAGATATTTAAATGTGAAGGCCTGAGCTATGGTTTCACCTCTTAGTTGAAGCTGTAGTTGTGTTGGTTCTCGCTTCCTTGAAAATACAACCAGCTCAGTTTTCTCCGTAGAGAACTTGATACCCATTTGAAGAGCCCATGTTGACAAGTTGTCGATGGTATCTTGTAATGGTCCTTGGAGATCGGCAGCTTTGAGTACTATAATAGACACAACGCTGTCGTCAGCAAGTTGTCCTTGCGTGTAGGATGTGTTGATACATTCATCAATATTGTTTACGTAAAAATTGTATAAAAGGGGGCTTAAGCATGAGCCCTGAGGAAGACCCATTTAACTGAATCACTTTTTTCTCGACAAATCACCATGTGCGAAATACATGTGTTTCTCAGACAATAGATTATATTAAAATTTGTTCAAAACTGGTGAAAGACATGCTAATGCAACTTCTCAGATAGAACGTTAATGGAAACTGAATCGAATGCCCCCTTGATGTCGAAGAAAACTGATGCCATTTGTTCTTTACGAGCAAATGCCATTTGAATTTCTGATGAGAGCAACGCTAGACAATCGTTCGTTCCTTTGCACCTGCAGAACCCAAATTGTGTACCTGAAAGCAATCCATTTGTCCATAAACATAAACACAAACAAATGACGTTCCGGGAGTTGCTTTTATGAAAATATTTAGAGTTGATTCTGTTTGCGAAAATATTGACAGTAAAATGCGGTGTTTTGCTCCGGGTTGCTTCAATCGTAGAATTAGAGGAATTGATCTGTCTATTTCATACCATCGAGCATAGAAGAACCCGGTTGTTAGAACCCGACGAACTGAGCAAATGTCTGTGTGTATGTATGTGTCCGTGTGTGTATGTGTGTGTGAAATATATGCACTCACTTTTCTCAAAGATGGCTAAACCGATTTTCACAAACAAAGATTCAAATGAAAGGTCTCATAGTCCCATAGCCTGCTATTGAATTTCATTCTGATCCGACTTCCGGTTCCGGAGATATAGGATGATACATACCAAAAAAATAGAAAAAAAATATGCACTCACCTTTTTCAGAGATGGCTGAACCGATTTTCACAAACTAAGATTCAAATAAAAGGTATTATGGTTCCATAGCTTGCTATTGAATTTCATTTGAATGTGACTTCCGGTTCAGGAGTTTTATGGTATTATGTGAAAATTTGAGAATAAGTTTACACTCAATTATCTCTGGAACATTTTTGGATTTTTGAAAACTAAGATACAAATGAAAGGTCTTATAATATCCTAAAAATTTGTGGAACATTTTATCAGCATCCGACTTCCGGTTTCGGAACTAAAGCGTGATAAGTGGAAAATTACCAATTTATTAGTATTTTTCCACGAACGATGGTTAAAAACAGGTACAAATCCCATAAAACTGTCTGATAAATTCTTCTAGTTTGCAGAGCTTGTTAGTTTGTGGGCATAAAAACTTAATTCGGCACTACTCTTTTCCTGTTCCGAGAGCACCGAAAGTGGAGAAGAAAAACTCCTAAAACTAAATTCACTTCGATTCACACACGTTGTGTAGTTATAATAATAATAATAATAATAATAATAATAATAATAATAATAATAATAATAATAATAATAATAATAATAATAATAATAATAATAATAATAATAATAATAATAATAATAATAATAATAATAATAATAATAATAATAATAATACTAATAATAATAATAATAATAATAATAATAATAATAATAATAATAATAATACTAATAATAATAATAATAATAATAATACTAATAATAATAATAATAATAATACTAATAATAATAATATAAATAATAATAATAATACTAATAATAATAATAATAATAATAATAATACTAATAATAATAATAATAATAATAATAATAATAATAATAATAATAATACTAATAATAATAATAATAATAATAATAATAATAATAATAATAATAATACTAATAATAATAATAATAATAATAATAATAATAATAAGAATTATAACCCTATTACATGTTTTATGCTGTTTAGCTTGACTTACATATGCAGAAGTAACAAAAACGCAGGTTCGTTTCGTTTGTTAGATTTCGTTTAATTGGTTTAATCGAAATAGAGCATGAGATTGTAAGTATAGGTTAAACTACGTCCAAAACTGTTCCAAATTGTAGGTCACATGTGTTGGTAGTAAACGAACCAACTTCGGCTATTCCGTTTATCTGAATCCGGTATCGGAAGAATTGGAAATAGTGATCAAAAACTGCAAAAAGGATCTCACTTACTTTTCTTGGAGATGGCCAAATCGATTTTCACAAACTTATAGGTTTAAAGGAAAAGTCTTACAGTTTCATACGGAATTCCTTAATTTGTTGTGGATACTACTTTCGGTTCCGGAACTACAAAGTAAACAGGTTTTATAGAGTTTGTGAGATTAGATCCGAGCAAATTATCCTATTTCTATTCAATAAACAGTTGTTTTTGCGAATTTCACGATTATATTTATGATGTAATGAGTAATATGAGAAAGGCATCATTACACCACTAAGTGGATTAAAATAGGTTTTTGCGGAAGGAACTGGCGCGTATGTTCTGCACATTTCGGGACCAAAGATTATCAGTCGAGAGAAATGCAGCTTAAATTTTGTGGTTTTCAACGTCGGATCTTAAGGGCTGAGGACAGTACCGTAAAGTGGTAGGTTTTTTGATATTTTCCCGTTTCAAATTAAATTTTCTTGGAAACGGTGCAGAATGCAGAAAAACCCACCTGACAATGTCTTCGAAATATAGTTGAGAATATTCTGTGAAATTTTCAGAATGATTCATTGAGTTTAGCGGTCGTGCTGTTTTTTTTCTGACTGAAGAACTGCTGAAAATTGGAACGCTCGGAAATGCATACCTCTACTTGTTCATCGAATATCTCGGCTTTGAAACCTTGTATCATAAATCTACCTTGACAAAGTCTAGATAATTTAGTTTAGATGCGATTAGTACATAAAAACATATATCTTATCGCGATAAAAATAGTCTTGTATTTTTCTGTGAAACAAAGTCAGTTTCAATGCATCCACCATTTTTATTCGCTTTGGTTTCCTGATAGCATTCTGAAAAAGGAGAGAGAAATAAAATGTGCTCGACAAGGCTGCCAAACACACAGATTCAATCTTTGTGAAAGTTGAATATTTTTTCATTGTTCATTGGAATCCATGTAATGTCCAACCCATACGATGGATTAATGTGATAAAACTTCTCATCAAAATAATAAAATGTATGCTGGTAACCCGGTACAGTTTGCTCATATACGAGAGAGTACAAGAAAAATACGATGCGCAAAGAGAATTGAGCGAGCCACGTGGTCGATTTAAAACTCAACACGTGGCCCTGTGTCCTCAGACCTTAAGAAAGCATGGTAAGTTCAATATGTTCAATCATCACACGTAATGAGTACACTGATTTTAGCTCAACCTTCGATTCAAAGACAAATTTTCCGAAACGGATTTTTTAGAAGCAAATGCCATTGATTTAGCCAGACTTAGTGGTCACAGCACCTTCCTTCTGTAAAAAAAACTAACAAGATCAGAAACACGTCGACCATCATTGAAAAAGCACTTACGTACTACGGATAGAAAACTGAAATGAAACGTTCGTTCTATGTGTGAGTTAACGGGTGTACTGAAGCCTGTATCGTAGAGTAGAGCAGCGTATGACCAACTCGCTAGTATTTAACCTCGAACGGATGTACCCAGTAAACATTCGGAATCTCAAACTTCGGCTGGTAACATTCTCCACCGATGGATTTCAGTGTAAATCGACGTCCATATGAACATCAAAGCCATCGGTAGTCTGAAATGATTTCATTTTGTCATCTTCGGTGTTTGACGATGGATTGATGTCTCCTTGCGGTGTTGATAAAACATCATTTTTATCAAATACTTATTTGGTGAGAACGCTGGAAAGATGAAAAGAAAAAAATTTAATAAGTCAAAAGAAACCATACTTAAGAGTATGAAGATCTACAGGCTTTGATTGATTAGGAACTGTAAAACCAAGATGTATTCATTATCGGTTAACCGATCGGTCAAGCGACAATTAACGTGTGGTCTTCATTGTGTAGCAAATAAAATTATCGATAAGTGCAACATTTTATTCATCCAATTCGGAATCATTTAGAGCATGACCAGCGTTTGAAATGCCAATCACTCCAGTATCCATGATAACATGATAGATTCCACAGTGCGATTCGCCAAAACGTTCCTTCAACGAAATGAACAGAATCGGATGTGTGTACAATTTTCTATATTTCGACGATACCTTGCAAGCCCTTGAAGAAAAACTGTCCAGATTTTCAATGTGTGCCAAAGATAAGCCAGGCTGCGCGACAACTGGAGTAACTTAGTAGTGAAATCCCGATCTGAGCTGGTCGTTTGTTTATGTTTACATGCTTGAATCCCGGGGCGCCATACTTAATTTCGTGAGAAAATTATCTGCCACCAATGTATTTTACATCGTGGAGCAAAACCACCCAACGACGAGAGTTTCGTTCAATAAGCCAAAATTAAGTAAACCGTATCAACTTGGAATTGAGTCAATAAGACTCAACTGTAGAGTAAATATAACTTACCAGTGAGTAAATATAATTAATCTTTAAGTATTTTTTTGCATGTGCCTTACGGAAACTACCTACCCAAGTAACATTTTTAATATTATTAAATACTTGTAGCTGTCTTCAATGCTACATAATAAATCTTGCAATAAAACTTTAAACTCCACGAAAACCTACTGAAAACCTCTATAAGAGCATGTTCCTGCAAAGTGGACCATTCTTCATAAGGTTTATAAATCAAAATGAAGAATCAGCATAAACCTGCTTTAAAACTCCAAATTCAAGAAAATTTTGAAACCAGCTTTACGATCAACATTAAATTTCTTTGGATGGAATGAATTCTGCTATGAATAAACTGTCGTTTTGGTGATATTTTTCTTGACTATGTGTGTCATGTCTACTTTGAATGCAATCAGTAAGAATATATTATATTTTAATTACGAGTTTGAGACCTTTTCCGAACGTAAAAATTTTATGCGCTTTTATTTTTATCGTGAATGTAAGGATAAAAATAAGAATTATAACTAATCGCCTTGAAATAAATGCGGTTTTGGCGAAAGTCTCCATGATTTATGAAAATTATTTTTTGTTATTCATCGTCATTTTTGTACAAAATTATTCTGTGGCGATAAAACTTATGCATACGATCTGAAAATGAATCATGAAAGTCCAACATATTTCCTCGTTTTTGCATTTCGAAGTTTATTTGATGTCAATAAATGCTACGGTATAGAACATCATAATGGCGGCCATGAAATTCCTTTTAATGCAAATTACACTTAACCTAAGAAGCAATAAATCAAATAGCCTACAACTAATGTGTCATAAATGTACTTTAGAACCCTCAAATTTACTCTGAGTGAAATTGTCATAGAATGAACACGCACACACACAAAACTAGATTTATGCAAGAATTTAACTGGCAATAATGTTTTAAAGAAAATGTTTGAAAGCAATATTAAGAGTGTTTGCATGGTTTTATTCTAGAGCAAATTGTTTTATTTTTATTTTATTTTTAGTGCAGGTAAAGGGTTTTATAGAAGCTTTGAAAACTATGATATTACTGGTTAAAAGAGACACTTATTATAGTTGGCATAAAACAGGTAGTGATTGAAAAATCAATTACAAAACTCCTATAAATTATAATCAAAACCATAAGGAATTCGAATTGTTACTTGGGTATAGAGCCACTTTACTTAAAATAAGGTTATTGAACGAAACCTTCAAAATGGGTTGATTTTTTCTCAAAATTAGGTTGTTTTGCGGTTCCGTGTAGAAACTTAAGAAAATTGACAGCCGGTTTGTTGTGATTTGTTTACTTTGAAAATAAATAATTTTTTTTGTTTGTGTTGTCGGTTCACTGGCTAAGACTATAGTTGATCCATCTCGCCATTAATAAATTTCAATGTATATATTTAAATAAAACACACTTTCGGTGAAACTCTTAACCGGTGAGCACGTTGCATCGTGTAAGTCCAGAGAAAATTCGAGTATTTCGCAAGAAAGAAAGGATTTTTATTCGTACTCTGACGACTCGACTAGAGGCGTGCAAAACAGCTCATTTTGGTGAACAGCTCCGAACCGATCAGCTCACTAAAGTGAATCGATTCGATGTATCAGCTCATCAGCTCTTTTAGTTTGAACTTAAATTTCATTTTGTGCGCCGTTTTTCTTATGCACTGGTTTTCTTTCAAATGCATGATCGAAATTGAATCATTGATTTGCAATGATGCAATGAATGCAATGCGAATTAGTTTATCTTTAATTGATGTCGACTAAATTGAATCTCTTAAAGAGCCGAAGATCCGATCAGCTCGTAGCGTGTTCTCTTCGTCATAATGCAGTGAACTGGGTAGCAAATGAGTGAGCTGATGAGCTGCGGTTCTTTTGAAAAGAGCTGTAAGCTGTCAGCTCACTTCAATGATTCGATTCACTGGAACAGCTCAGGAGCGAATTGCCCATCTCTAGACTCGACGCAGCAACACAGCGAGATATTCTTTTCTAGTGAAAAAAAAGTCCATTGGACTTTAAACGAAAATTAATTAACTGGCAATATAGCCTAAGTTGCTGTGCCATCAAATCGACTTCATCACAAGTGGGGTGACGCCAACCATAAAAAAGAAGAATCAAACAATTCGTTCCTAAAAATACGGCAATATGTTCAAAATATTTGTATCTAGCTTATTGAAGCAACATGGGATTTACTTCAGTAGGAACGTTTTATTCAGAGAATCTCACAAAGCAGCAGTTTTGCGAGAGATAGGAAAACCATTGGTCTTGGAAAATGTGAAACGAACTGAACTGAAGGCCAATGAGGTAAGTTTTTTGGTAATCCTCAATCAGTGAATATACAACTACGTTCCAATAATAATCAGGTTCGGATTAAAGTCCATTACTGTAGTTTGAACACTACAGATGTTCAAATTATCACCGGTAAACACCCAGAACTTATTATACCGCTTCCGTTCATTCCGGGTCATGAGATTTCTGGAGAAATCGTTGAGATAGGAAAAAACAATCCCAACTTTTTAAAACCAGGTGATCGCGTCATTGCCATGAACGATCTGCAGGACCCTAATGGAGGATTGACAGCAGAAGTAATCGTTAAACATCGGGATGTGTGGACAGTTCCGTCAGAGGTTCCTTTGCGAGAGATGACTGTGATACCATATGGTCATGGAACAGCTTTACTAACGTTTGCCGTTCACTGTCCTCTGCATGAAAATGATTTACTTTTGATAACTGCGGGTCCTGCTGGAATGGGACTGGCTGCTATTGATGTAGCCGTCAATGTTTACAAGGCAAAAGTAATAGCTATTTGTGATACCGAAAGTAGTTCCGATTTAGTTAGAGAGAAAGGTGCTTACAAAACTATTAGTATGAATAAAAGTTTCACAAAGATTTACAAAGACATAGCGGACGCAATGGGTGACAAAAAAGCGAAAGTGGTTTATGACGCTGTAGGAAAAGGATTGCTCCATCTGCTAGCTGATTTGTAAGTAAATTACAGAGCTTCTGGCATTTTTTTAAACTATGGATATATAAATTCTAGTGTTGATGTTGAAAACGGGAAGATGTTCTCAATTGATCCCTTCTATAATCACGACAAACTAAAGAGCTTTAAACCGAAATTTGATCTTCCGAAGAAAAAGGAACGGACCGAAGCGCAAGAACGTAACGCAGCAAGGTTTATCGATAACGTGAGGCACGTAGATTTGTATGAATATCCGGATGAGGATATTTACCGACAGATGATATCAGATACAATCGAAATGCGAGCTCAAGGAATGATTGCCGGACATATTAGTAAACTGTTTTCATTGAAAGACATTCAAGAAGCGATCAAATTTATAGTTGAGAAAAAATGTACTGGGAAGGTCTTAATCGATGTAAAATGTATCGATGGCGAAGATTGTGAGGATGAAAAAACAAAAAAGAACAATGTCTAATATAATGAGGAGACTGTTTGAATTAATTTGAAATTATCAAAACTTGAGATATTGTTTTTCGAATATCATTGTTTCTTTTGAATCAGATTGAGAAATGAACTAGCCGTAGAATTCTTTGAGAGAATCGTGCGAGCGCATGGCTTATATAAAGTAGCGGTGGCGGTAATAAATCGATATGTCACCGTCTGTATCATTAACACTTACTATGAAAATTTTGAAATGCTGCTTAATGCTCATGACATACATGTGATATCCGAATCGCTGTACACCATGAAATCACATGTCTGCCACCCTGAATCACGGTGGTATCACGCGAGCATCATGATACAACGATGATTTCCGCACTACGGTCGTTTATCGTACTGTGCAAAATCACATCACTGTTTACTGCTGCCAGCGCCATTGGTGAACGATGGTGAACTCATGAAACATTCACCCCAATTCTGTACTTGGTTCGAGTCGGATTGTTTCGATCCAATACGGAATTTTGCATTCTGTAGCTCGATCGAGTTTGAGTTTTCCATACAAAAGCATCATTCGATCGAATTACATAATGCAAATTTTTACATTCGTTCGACAAAATGCGATTACTTAGTTACTAGGAATACAATTTAAACCGCAAAAAAATCTATGTTATCGATCATCGGAGCTGGGAAATCAAGCTAAGTTTTGAGTTGTTTCGTTTCACCGTATATTCGTTCTGTACGCAAAACATGTCTGTCACCCCATCGTTGTACAGAAAACGTACGGAAATCACATGTCTTACTTATTCTGTGAGCCCACCGGGACCACTTGAAGCGAATGTTTCGGCTTATGCTCTTTAGAGTGCAAATGTGACATCATCGAATTAGGAAATTATGAGTTTTGTTATTTTTGGATTTTGAAAAATCACCACATGGTGCTGTTTGGGTACATGAAATTCCCAAAATTTAGTTACTTTTATTGTTTATTCCGAAATTTGAACATATCAGTTGATCGAGAATTAGTGTTATGTCTGAAATACACTCAAGTTTCTTTTGCGCGGTTTTTGTACAAATTTTTGCGGTTTTTCACGCATATTTTCTAAATTATACGATTTAAACGTGAGTTTTCAAAGTTACGCGATTTCTTTAATGGGAACTTTCAAATATGTGTGTGGTTTTCTTCTTTCATCTCATAGTATGTTCACATATGCGCTGGTATCAAGTGATATGTCATGTCGAATTGTCAAAAGTCGCGAGTAGTAACGCGATTTTAGTTTAATTATTGAGCTTATCGAATGAGATATGAAACAACTTGGATAAGATGTTGATTGCATTATGCTCCAGCATCCGGGGTTGGAGAGGCCGGTAAAGCTTAACGGAGCTATTTTTGCTTTTCTTCGACACACACAAGGGGAAACTGTAAACCTACTGATATTGTGTAATGGGGAAAAGGAACTAATATACTAACTTACTAACTAATACAGAGAGCGAATCGATTCAATTGAAGAGTGCATCGATTTTTGTCGCAATTTTCTCATAATATGTGACATTACATCTATTGGTTCTATATTTGTGACTTATCAAACTTATGTTTTTCGATATCCGAATTTTAAAACAGAACGTCTTTACAGAATCTACATTTTCTTGGATATTTAGGGGTTTTTGGTTTGTACGTAAAGTACATATTTAGGTTCGATTTCTTCGCGTTTCGCCGATGAGATGGCGCTTCAATTTGAATTGCTTTAAGCACTGATGAGCCGAGAGCGGAGTAATAGCAAAAGTCATTAAATTGGACGTATGCTTATAAAAACTTGGAAATCTGCAAAAAGTCTGCTTGATTGCAAACTCTGCTAACAAACGAAATTGCAAATTTATATACCAATCTACAAACCTGGCATCCATGGTTCTGACGTTCATTATTTCGCTATTCTGCGACGATTCCGTCGCATTGTATGTCCAGCTGAAAACCACTATAATATACATTGATAAAGTTCATTGTTCTTTGCAAAATGTCATCGGATCTCGGAGTATATTGGTGTAAATGAATATAATTCAATGTTTATGCTGCTTGATTAATATTTAGTCACATCGTAAAGCAGTGACAGGAGGAATGAAGATAATCAGCCCGATTCTATATTTCGTTCGAATCGGATTGCTTCGATCGAATACGAAATTATACATTCTGTAGCTCGATCGAGTTCGAGTTTTCCATACAAAAGCATCACTCGATCGAATTACAGAATGTAAATTTTTACATTCGTTCGAAAAAATCCGATTCGATCGAAATACAGCATTGGGGTGAATATCAATCGCATCGGTAATCAATGAGCGTCCTGGTGAGTGTAATATCAAGAGAATTTAATTTATGACAGATAGGCTCTCAGACACTCAATATATGATTGTTAGCAGGGATGTCAGGTTCACAGATTAATCTGTGTTTCACAGATTTTGAGTTTTCTGCACAGATTTTTAAACTGACACAGATTTTCACAGATTTCTGAAAAAAATCACAGATTTTCACAGATTCTTGAATAAATCACAGTTTTTCACAGATTTTCTGAATCGAGTATAGTTTAACAAAGTACAGAGCGGTTGAGGTTTTTTTTTGTTTTGCTCACTAAATTGAATGAAATGGTACGGAAAATGGGTGGTGAGACCCTTTTTTTTTGCTCACCAAATTTGATTTTGAACTGCTATTGGGGTACGGAAAACGGTCACAGATAGGTTTTGGGTTTGATCACAGATTTTTGAAAAAATGACCTGGCATCTCTGATTGTTAGAGCCTGGTTGGCAGAAATCCAGTGACATAAACTTTCCAATCTTTATCGTGCAAAGTTGATAGTTGACAGTGATATAGCAGCTCTGATCCTTACAGGGTAACATAAATAGTGTGGACTTTTCGTCTGCTTAGCGGTTCAAATTGAACTGTTAGGCGGAGATGGCGGTACATTTTCTTGAAATACTGAATTAAATGAATTTGGTTTCTTCTTATTGTTGTTGTTATTTTTCTTCTCATTGTTCTTTTTTTATTTTTAAATTCATCAGCGACTTTTGCTTACATGAAATTGGTTTAGGTTTTTCTATTTCCTTTTTTATAAAAACTGAAACTTGTTTTCATTCAGTAAGTCTCCATTAGGTTTTTCAATTTTGCTTAGAGCTTCTTGTTCCATTTTATACATGTTCGTACGTTATCAGTTATTGATATGTTACTTGTCGCTCAGGATCGCAATTTTGATGCCAGTATTCACTTTTCTGAATACCTATTCCTATTAGAGCATTTTCTGAGCAACTCTGAGAAATCATTTGTAATTCAATGGTATTGATTTTGTTGACTACTTTTTCTTCGCCGTCATTCCCATTGCTGTTTAGTTGATAATAACTGTTACTTCCAGGACTTATCGCAGATTCCAATGGCTGGTTGCATAGAGTATAATTCTTGTAAATTGATGTTTTCTCATCGTGTATCAGTAGTTGTTGTTCTTCCATGTGATATTCCGTTTGTTTCTTGGCTACTTTAACGCCGAAATATTCTGTGGCGAAATATGCATCATACCTTGCAATTTATTCTCCTTTCCATGCATCATGATTTGTCCACATTCTACGGTTCCACTGATGTTACAGTAAATCATCCAACCTAATTTGGATTTTATGGTTGACGGCTCACCTTCCTTCCCGATACGTCTTTCGACGGGATTTAGTAAATGCGCCCGATCAATATTGTTGGCTGAACATTGCTATATCCTTTTACAGGCAGATTTCTCAGATGTTTGTACTGTTTTTTTTTTTATTAACTCGGCATCTAAGGATTGAGTAAAGCAAAGCCTTGGTATTACATTCCTGTAGTGGAATTTGGCCTTCTGTTTCAACAGAGGATTGAGTAGGAAGTTGTAAATTTTAACTGTCCTAACTCCTTTCAGCGCGTAGGACTTTTTCCCTTCTCCAATTATCCATAAATTGACGCGTCTACTATTGTGTTCGTCCTTGGACACATTTTGAGTGCATTTTAGTCTTATCACACGAACTGGAACTTTCCACAGCTCGTCAATGAACAAGTTTTTTTTTGCAGAAACTGCATTCTGAATTAATTTTCTCGTGAATATTTGCCCGAGATCTTTTTTCATTTCGACGAAAATTTGCATTCATCATCCTGGTTGTTGCTGCATGTGGCTTCGACCACTTACTCAAATCCTTGATAGTAGGAGTTTCGGTATTTGATTGAAGTGTTTATGTCCACTTAACCTGTACTGCGTATGGCAGTTTAATAATAATATCGTTGATCAACCTATGATCTTGCAGGTATGCCTCTTTTTGCATTACGTCTACGTTTGCTACCAAATTTTCTAGAGCATTCGCGAGCTCTATGAGAGCTGTTCTATTTTCTTTCTTCACTCGGAAGATATCCGAAAGTAGTTCTTTGTATACGAATTCCGGCCTTCCAAAATTATCTTCCAACGCTCTATAATTTTGGTACATTCTCGGAATTGAGCATTAATTGTTGCACACATTTCGTTGCGTGTCCTTCTAGCACACTTTGAATGCGACTTAGACTTTTTTTCATGGAAAAATATTGCGAAAATAGTCGGTGAAGAAGCAGCAATCACCAGCGGTGTCCACTGTATCTCAAGGCAGGTGGGGTCTAACACTTTCGAAAAATCATATTTTCTTTGTATTTTCTCATCATAAAACATTTCAAGAATGTTTTGTCAAATTTTCGAGTCAATCGAAACAGAACTCTAGGGACGGTGCGCTGTGGTCTTGCCTGTTCGCAGTAAAAGATTAAAAAAGGCGGGTGGGTAATGTCAGAGACATAACTGGATGTCGTGAATACGAAAACAAATGACATGTTCCTTAACACTTCCGAATATCAATTAGTTGATCAATTGTATGAATTATGCAAGCATTCCCCTTTTCCACATTTTTCGCAAAAACAAAGAAGGCTTCACTTGATCTCGATTACCGTGAATTTCACACAGCGAAAAGTGCAAAAATCTAACCAAACTGTTCTACATTTGCACTAAACTGAGAATATTTTCTTTCGATTTGCGAACAACACATCCTAATAGTTCTTCAGAAAACTTTTAGAGCCATTAGAACGGCTGATTTTTATAATGCTTTCCAACGTTGCTTTTTCATCCATCGAAATGACTGGCAGCTGTGACGTAATCGCTCTTGTCGGAAGCGAAACTAGCTGTGCAGGCGACACAAAACACATCTGCTCGCAGTGGCGATAGAATCCAAACTGATTCAATTTTTGTTAAGAGATTTCCTTTTATGTGATTTCGTTTGTAGCTTTTTCACTAATGGGCGGTCCTAACGGCTATAAAAATAGCCGCATACAGAATTTTTATGTCGATTATTTCATTTCGGATTTGCATAATTTATTGAAAAAAAAACTCTCAATATGCTGTAGGGATTCAATTCCAGCATTCAGAAGGGTCAAATTGCGTAATTCTCCACGATATTAAACTCTGGAACATTTTTCGCAAAAAAAGGCTTCACTTGATCTCGATTACTGTGAATTTCACACAGCGAAAAGTGCACAAATCTAATTAAATTGATCTTGATTTGCACTAAACTGAGGATAATTACCTGCGATTTGCGAAATTCCTAATAGTTCTTTAGAAAAATGGTCAACATGGGTCAAATGAGATAGGTTTTCCAATAGTGTACTATTGAAATACTTCAATGCTTTTGCTATACACGTTTAAGTTGAAAAATTTCGATTCTATTGGTAGTTAGATTATATAAATCCTTCCACAGATCACTGAGCTATGAGCTTTCAAAATACGAGAAAGGCAAACGCGCCATATGAATTATCCTCTTTGATACTCGTTTATACCAAACATTTCAGAAAAGTTTAATTTTGAACTATTTGAGATTATGTCACATAACTGAAAATTTTATCATAAAATTGTGATCATATTTCCGATGGCATGTAGCAAAAATTATGTTGATTCGTTAGATGCAACAAAAGATATTCACGATCAAAAACTTATCACTCTCTCAGAGGGTAAATTTTGAAAAGGCACCCCATAGTAAAGTAAGTCGTATTCACGACAAAAAATCTTATCTAAATCATAAATTTTCGATCTACATTTGCTCTAATTCTTCGATGATCATTTCGAGCGATCTGGAAATCATTTGCATTATAAATATTATCCATATTATCCAGGCGCACCTAGGCGATTTGAGTGACGGCGGACCCGGGCTTGCAAAACCTGCTTTCGAGAAAAACGCGTTCAGAGATTGTCTATAAAATCGAAGGAAACAATTTATTTCGCTAACATTATTCGTCATCTAACACTCGATGTGGATAGACGAATAACCTACTACGACTAATTTCGATTTTGTTTTATTTTTTATTCGCAGTTGTCTACCTACCCAAGCTATGGGTAAAAACCGCCATAGATCCGAGAAGGATCCAAAGGATGCTAAGCGTCTGAAGCCAAGTGATGTACAGGTAAACGACCGTTTGCTGATTAAAGATCAATATGCTGATCTGCCAGTTGATGTCGAAGAGGAACTGCAGAAGAAGGAAAAAATGCCGCCTTTCTACCTGAAGGGCTTCCCACCAACTCTACACTCGGATTTCAACACACTGATCAGCAAAGGACTACAGGCAACAATCCGTTTATGTACTGAAGGCTACAAAATAACTGTTCCGGCTTTGAACCACTACAAAGGAGTGGAATGTTATCTGAAGCAGACAAAAGCGGAATACTTCACACACGATATTGCCGCCAACAAACCTATGAAGGTTGTACTTCGAGGACTACCCGACATGATGGAAGCCGAACTAAAGCAGGCACTGTCGGAGGCTGGACTAAAGCCTTTGATGGTGTTCAAAATGAAGCGACATAATACGGACAAAAAGTTTAGAGATCAACTGTACCTGATTCATCTGGAGAAGGGCTCCATCACCATGAGTCAACTGAAAACGATTAAATCGTTATTTCACATAATCATCGAATGGCAAAAGTATAAACCGGTACATCAGGATGTCACACAGTGCACGAACTGTTTGAACTACGGCCATGGAGCGAGTAATTGCCACATGAAAAGTCGGTGCGGGAAATGTGCCGAACCACACAATACCAACGATTGCTTACTAGATGACATCGCTGTAAAATGTGTGAACTGTGATGGCGACCATCCATCTACTAGCAAATCGTGTCCCAAACGTGCTGAGTTCACAAAAATTCGACAACAGGCGTCCCGTAAACAATCAACGCGCAAGAATGTTCCACAGAAGGATGAAATTAATTTCCCACGGCTCCCACCGAAGAGGGATATTCCGAATTTGCCGCCACTTCCTCGCAGCAATCCAAAAGGTTCTGCCGCTGGACCACAAAAAGAATCTTCCTCAAAAATCCCTCCTGGATGGGGCAATAATCAACCACAAGCAAAGGATGATTCTGGTGATTTATTCTCTGCTGAACAACTGATCGTCATTTTTGAAACAATGACAACAAAACTACGAAACTGCAGAACGCGGTTAGATCAAATCAACACCTTAGGCAAATTCATCATCGAATATGCAATATAATGAGTTGGTTATAGCAAATTGGAATGCTTGCTCACTCAGGAGCAAAACTGCTGAATTGTCCGACTTTCTTCAAGAGAAGAATGCCGATATTGCTATTTTAACTGAAACTCATCTTAAACCTGAAATTTCTATTTTTATTTCCAATTACAGGATTCACAGGTTCGACAGGACAACTACCAGAGGAGGGGGAGTTGCCATTGCCGTTAAACGATCCATTCAGCACAGGCTTCTGTCAGCCTTTAAATTGCAACTCATAGAAGCCATCGGAATTGAGATTACAACGACGATGGGACCCATCATCATCATTACAGCGTACTGCCCTAAACAAACCAATCTTCGAGATGGTACGTGTGCATCATTGAAGCGAGATCTGGCTATGCTCACTCGACGACAGAACAAATTCATCATTGCTGGGGACCTGAACGCACGGCATGAGCTGTGGGGAAACAGAAGACAGAATCGAAACGGATTCGTACTTGCCGAAGATTACGAAGCTGGACAATATAACATCCTCGCTCCGGATCAACCAACGCGACTTTCCAGATCGGGAGTTCATTCCATTTTGGATATATTCATCAGTAACATCGCCATAGACAGCTCTCCGGTTGTCTTCAACGAGCTCTCTTCTGACCACTTTCCAGTAATATTGACGTTGGGATCTTCACCAGAAACAGTGCCTATTCAACCTCGGAGGAACTATTATCGCACCGATTGGGTCCAATTTCAACAAATCGCCGACCAACTTATTAATATTGATTTGCCACTTGATTCCCCGATGGAAATCGATGTAGCCCTATCTTCCTTCCAGCATTCAATCACAGTCGCTCGTGATAGGACGGTTCCAGTACAACATATGCCGAGTTCCTCTCTTCAAATTGACAGTGTCACAAAGAAACTCATCCGACTTCGAAATATCTACCGGAGGCAGTATCAAAGAACTGGCATCCTAGATAGGAAGACCTCTTATAACAACTTAACTAGGATAATCCAGGAAAGGATATCTGAGCTTCGCAACAGGAACTTCCAGCAAAAGCTTCGAGAAATTCTCCCACATTCAAAGCCCTTCTGGTCCCTAACGAAGGTGCTTAAGAAAAAACCGAAGCCTATTCCTCCTTTGCTGTCACCCCAGGACGCAGCTGAAGGAATACCTTTAATCACACCAGTAGAGAAGGCAAATGCGCTAGGCAATCAGTTTGTGTGTTCTCACAATTTAGGACTCAACATGGTCGTCAAATGGTGAGATAACTAAGTCCTCACAAGTCCCTATCTCATGCCTCCCCGAGCGTCTATGATGACATTTGGTCAATAGAACGGCGTCGACTGGGTGCTATCGCCTTCTGCGTTAGTAGCAGAATGAGAGGGTGCGAAATGGCTTGTAGGTTGAAGCCCATCCTAAAGTGCAGTGTTTATCATAGTATATTACAACATATAATTGTGTTGTTTATTACATCATGTATTATTATTATTTTTATTATTATTATTAATATTATTATTATTATTATTATTGTTATTATTATTATTATTATTATTATTATTATTATTATTATTATTATTATTATTATTATTATTATTATTAGAAGAGCGTAACTTACACTGCGACATTACCTGTTATATTGTATCATAGCATATTATTTCATATATTATCGTCTTACACTATTTTATGTTATTAAATACTATGTTGTATGGTATTATACTGCATTGCATTATATCATATTATATTGTATTATATTATATTATATTTTATTATATTATGTTATATTATATTTCTATTATGTTATGTTATATTGTATCGCATTATGTTGTATTATATTATATTATATTGTAGGGTTTATTATGAGTAGTACTACGTACCTCTGCGCAAAATATAAATTTGTTTTCCTTATAAGTTATCATTTTTAAAGTAACTTTCAACTAAATATCAAGGTCGTCACAAGGTGAGCTTGGTCCTCACTGGTTCCTGTTTCATGCCTACCCGTGTGTCTGTGGTGACAAAAGGTCGATGGAATGCGTTGATGGCAGAATGAGAGGATGAGAAATGACATATAAATTCAAGTAATATAATATCATAGCATATCGCAACATATCATTTTATTTATTCTATTATTTATTATATAATTCATTGTACTATATTATATTGTTTTTTGTTGTTATTTTCATTATTATATTGATTGTTATTATTATTAATTTGTCATCAATAATAATAACATATATTATTTTTATAGATGTGGATATTATTATTGTTATTAGAAGAGAAATATTCTACTTCCTGCAGTATTGCGAAGATAGAAGAGCATAACTGACTCTCTACATTGACTGTTATTTTATATCATGTTTTATAATATATTATATTATATTGTATGACATTGTATTATATTATTTTGTAATCTATTATATCATTTTATGTTATATTAATTTCATTACACTATGTTTCATTGTATTTATCAATATAAAACATTTTGCACGGGGGCGTAAAGGGGAGGGAGCATCAGGGCATCGGACGAATTGATGACTGGACGAGGGATTGTGGATAGCCAGCCCAAGTCACTTGAAGGAAACTTGTTTCCTTCTGAAGGTTTGAAATGAGTCTGACGCGCCCTTCTCAAACAAACCATCAGGCGGATTCAAGCATGTATAGCGATATGCTTCATCCATGCACTGGATATTATGGTTGGAAGAGCATCTTTTATTCCCGCGGAATACGAGTAAGTGACTCTACTTACGTATCCGCCCAACCCTTTTTGTTCGCTTTTCGGTAACAGCTATAGTAAGAAGGTGAATGGATGAGTCATATCGGGGCTACTGTAAGTCTACCCGCATCCACTGGCAAGTCCTTGAACTGATGGTGGCTTCACTTCACATCACATCACTCACAATTTAGGACTCAACATTGTTAGTCCACATGAAAGAGCCGTTGCTGATAGTGTAGCTGAGGTCAGACAGCTTAGTTCCTGAGGAAAGTAGAGTCACTGCGAATGAGCTGATGGCTATTGTGGAAAAATCCAAAAATATGAAGGCTCCCGGTTTCGATAACACATTCAACATTGAGCTGAAAAATTTGAGTATTCGCTTATTTGTCTTCTTAGCTAAACTTTTTAACAGGTGCTGGGAGCTTGGTTACTTCCCTTCAATGTGGAAGTTAGCTAAAGTTATCCCAGTTTTGAAACCGGGGAAAGATCCTTCCTTTTCCAAGAGCTATCGGCCCATCAGCTTACTCTCTGCCCTATCCAAGCTGTTTGAAAAGTCAATACAAAGGCGAATTCTTGCTTTCGCAGATGAACAGGATATATTTCTGGAAGAACAGTTCGGGTTCCGGAAAGGAAGATCCACCATCTACCAACTCACAAGGGTTAACAACGTCATCCAGCAAAACAAATCAGTGTCCAAAACGACTGCCATGGCAATATTGGATATTGAAAAGGCATTCGATAATGTGTGGCACGATGGACTGGTGTTCAAACTGCATCGGTATAATTTTCCCATGTATCTTATTAAAATTATCAAAAATTATCTTGCAGATAGAGCATTCCAGGTTTCTCTGAATAATGCACTTTCAGAAAGATTTACTATTCCTGCTGGTGTACCCCAGAGAAGTATCCTAGGTCCCATTCTATACAACATTTTTACATCAGACATCCCACCTCTTCCGGGTGGTGGTGTTCTGTCACAATTTGCTGATGATACTGCCATTCTTTACAAAGGTCGTGTCATTAATGCTCTGAAGAATAAACTACAGATAGGTCTGGACGCTTTAACGGAATATTTTACAAGCTGGAAAATTGTGATCAATGCAGCAAAAACTCAGGTCATCTTGTTTCCACATTCAAGATCTCCAAAACTTGTTCCATCAGACGAATGCCGAATACGATTCGGTGATGAGGTCATCCAATGGTCCGACGAAGTTATCTATCTAGGACTCACCTTTGACAGACATCTGATATTCAGGTCACATGTTGACAAAATCGTTCAAAAATGCAGCATTCTCATTAGGTCTCTGTATCCGCTGATTTGTAAAACATCTAAACTGTGCTTGAAGAATCAGATGGCTGTCTATAAACAAATCATCTACCCCGCAATTGAATACGCAGTCCCTGTTTGGCGGGGCTGTGCACGAACACACAAACTTAGGCTTCAGCGCATTCAAAGTAAGATCTTAAAGATGATTCTAAATCTACCCCCTTGGACAAGGACTAGTGAAGTACATGAGATGGCCTCACTGGATATACTAGAACAAAAATTCGAACAATACTGCACGAAATTTGAAGAGAGGTGCTCAATCTCTGAAATACAAATAATTAAAAATTTGTACGTATTAGGTTAGGGATAGTTATAAGTAGATAGACATTTTATAAATAATTAAAATAAATATTATGATTAAACATTAGTATGTAAAACAAGAGTAATTAAAACACCTAATATTAATAACGAATCGTATGAACAACAAAGATGAAAGGCCAAAGGGTCAAAACACTTGTACAGTAAAATGTTGATGTAATACACAAAAATAAGATTAATAAACAGATATTTATGCAAACAAAAATTTATTCCGCTAGACGGGGTCTAACACGTTCGAAAAATCATATTTTTTCTTTGCATTTTGTTATGAAAAAACGTGTTTAATCCACCTAGCAGTGAGATGATACCTATTTTTATCAATCCGCATGTGTTTTTTGCATGAATATTCTTCGGTGTTTAAGTTTTCATGACATTATTTTAATGACCCTCGTTTTAAGCGACAATTTGAGATTTTAATCACTCATTACTCTGTAATGTCGAAACTGCAAATCGGATCGAATTTGAATCTAGAAGTGTGATAATCGATTAAACATGCCATGATATGTAAGTTCCACTCTAGAGTTTACGGTAATTTAAGGTACTTCCAGAGCCGGTATTCAGGAACCAGCATAACCCAAACCGATTCGTATGGCCATATGACGAATAAATTACAACAGTTTTGAGTTCAACTTTGAAGCTTTTCGGGATTGTCATCTTCTATATCGGTTTGAATTTTAAAAATTCATCATCATGTAATTCGAGAACCGGAAGTCATAATTGGATAAAATAATTAATTTTTGTATATAAGTTTGTTTTAATTAAAATTTTTGTTTCTGAAATTTGATTAGGCTTTTTTTGAGAAAACGATTGAGCTTTGAGAAACGATTTTATACTGGAACCGGAATTCTAAAAGCGGTATGGCCGAAGTCAGATAAATTCACCTGAGTAGCTGTACACTTTACATTTGTTTCAAAACATTTGAAAATCAGTTAAGACATCTTTGAGAGATCATAGCACGAATTAAATTTTTAGGTGCCTTCTGATCGACAACTGAATACCACTAAAACTGAAAAAAGTTAATTTTTTTATCGACTATCCAAATCTGCTAACCCGATAAACCTGATTAAATTATGTGGAATAGACATTTTTATACAATCCCCGAAACCGGAAGTTGGATCTGACTGAAAAGCAAGATGTTTTATAGAACTTTGAAACTTTTCATTTGAATCTTAGATGATTCTTAGATTTCATTTGCATCTTAGATCGGTTCAGCCATCTTCAAGAAAAATGAGTTACACAATTTTGATTTCGTTTCACATATCATCCTGTAGTTCCGAAACCAGAGGTCGGAACCAAACATAATGCAGGAACTTTGTTTGGGAGCATACGACTTTTCGTATGAATCTGAATTTGTAGAAAAGAAATTTTCCGAGAAAATTAATTGAAGTTATTTGTCACACACGCCTTTGCTGATCTCGACGAACTGATTCGAATGGTATATGGATGTTATGTTGTTCCAGCATTTATTGCTGTAAGTAGTTTAAAACAAAATAATTAAAAAAAATTCTGCCATCATCTGGTTTATATATGTCATATTCGAACGATTATGTTGCCAAAAACGAGCCGTGCCAAAATCGGTCCGAGGCTAAATGTCATGAAAAAGAATGCTGTAAACAATCCTTTTGGTTCTTAGAAACAATTGTATGTAACAGTATAAAAAATCGTGTTTTCCGTTGCTCCCAAGCATTTCTTTGTCATACAGCGCTCAAAACTCCTACTGCTGGAATAGGGGGAAAAGTCGCTTACAGAAAAATTTCGATATCTCCGTTAAAAATGGACGGATTTTAACAATCTATGGCTTGTTGGATAGGTATTACCGTGCGGAATCTAAGTCTGAAAACATATTCTGTTTTCAAGGTCAATTGTGACAGATACTGTCAAAAAACTGAAAATTTTGACATAAAACTTTGTATAACTCAAAAAGTAAACATCCGATCTCAAAACCATTCAATAGCGTTTTGGGTGACGGGGAGACCTTTCATTTGCGACTAGTTTGATGAAAATCGGTCCAGCCATCTCTGAGATCTCGACCTCTTAGTTGACAACACACATACGGACACACACACATACACACACACACACACACACACACACACACACACACACACACACACACACACACACACACAGACATTTGCTCAGTTCGTCGAGCTGAATCGATTGGTATATGTCATTCGGCCCTCCGGGCCTCGGAAAAATTTTCGAAAGTTTGAGCGAATTCTATACCTATTTTTTATATATATAAAAATAGGTAAAAACGTTTCAAGAATGTTTGGCAAATTTTCAAGTCAATCGAAGCAGAACCCCTGGGCCTGTGAGCCGAGCTCTTGTCTCTTCGCAGTATGAGATAAGGAAAGAGAAATGCCCATAACTTCCAAAGATTTGTTCCGATAGGCTTGAAAATTTGACAAAATATTCTTGAATTGTTTTATTATTATAAAATATAAAGCAAAAATAATAGAATTTGGAAAAGTGTTAGACCCTACCCGCCCCTAATCAGGTTGTAATGTAAGGATAGTCCATTGATACACACAGAAAGAAAAGATGAAACTTACACGACATGTAAACCGATAGTACTATGAAATAGACATCAGTTGAAACAAAAATCTGATTGAAAACCATGATTGATGTAAAATTACATTAAAATTCATTTAGTTTTTCATTTAACAAGACTGTATATTTACAAACCGCTTCGGTTTGTAATGTAAATTTCCATTCAATTGCCTGCTCCAAATATGTGCATGAAAATAAATGTAAAATCACAAAATATTTTTATCTGTGCATGCGACAGTCCTGTTAGAATAAGTGGTAGAAAAAAACAAGTCATACATCATCGGACAATGTAAATCGCAAGTATTTTTTAACCAGATTTAGACGGTGTTACATAGCTGATACTAGTTATATTCCAGAACGCTACACGGAAATGGTAGTGACAACGCGAATGAATGCGATACGACTATACCTCAGTCTAATTACTGGTGCTCATTAAATGAATTACAAACATTATTCAAGCTTAGCTAGATCGCTTTTCATCACAGGTCAATGCTTTTCCTTCATTTGATTTGTTAAAGCTTCTGCAGTTTTAGATTTCTTTATTGATTTAAATTTAAATGTGTATGTGTGTGTGAATGTATGTATGAAACATACTTTTTGCACTCACTTTTCTCGAAGATGACTGAACCGATTTTCAATGAACTTATATTCAAATGAAAGGTCTTGTAGCCCCATACGATGGTCCTAAATTTTATTCGAATCCGACTTCCGGTTCCAAAATTGCATCATCCTGCAAAGTTCCTGAATTTCATTTTGATCCGACTTCCGGTTCCGGAATAACAGTGTGGTTAGTGTAAAAATTACAATTTCAAATTATTTCTTCACTTTCCTTAGAGATGGCGTGACTGATTTCCCCAAACTTAGGTTCAAATAGAAGGTCCCATAGTCCTATACAAAACTCAAAAATTTTATCCATATGCGACTTTCGGTTCCGGAATTTTAGGGTACATTGAGTTAAAAATTTGATACCTTCACTTAAAGTAGCGAAACCAAAACACGTAAAAAATATTCAAAACTGGGTTAGAGTCTATTCCACTCGCAGTAATTATCAGTAGAAAAATAAAACGAACTGATTCCGGCTATCCTGGTTTCCGGTTTCCGATTCCGAAGCACCAGAAACAGTGATCATATATTCAAAAATGGATCTCTGTTAACCGTTCTCAGCGATGGATTGACCAATTTTCACAAACTTAGGACTTGTGGTCCCATATTGAATTCTTGAATTTCACGTGGATCCGACATCCGGTTTGCGGAATTACAGGAAGAAGATTATTAAAATATGTATACCATCACTCAAAGCAACGAGTAAAACACGAAACTAATTTCTAAGCTTGCCATAAAACTATTTCATCGATAGTCATTGTTAGTAGACGGCCAAGCAATTTAATATCGGCTTTTCTGATTCCCGGTTTTTGGTTACCGACCGGAAATTGAGACTATAGACTCAAAAATGGATCCCAGTTACTTTTCTCAAACTGACTTCGATTATACCGGCTCCCGGATTCCGGTTTTGGAATAACCTGCAATAGTGGAACTCCGGAACATTCCGGAATTATGGGGTAAAATGCAAAAAAAAATGTGAAAATAAGTGCACCAACTTTCTCGGAGATGACTAGACCGATTTTCACAAAATTAGATTCAAATGAAAGCGTTTATGGTCACATCTAAAATTCCTGAAATTTGTTTAGATCTGACTTTCGGTTCCGGAGTTACAGGGTAAAATATGCAAAATATCAACATATGTGTACTAATTTTTCTCAGAGATGGCGTGACCGATTTTAACGAACTTAGATTCAAATGATTAGTTTTATGGTCCTTCGAAAAACTTCTGATTTTCATCTGGATCCAAATTTCTCAGAGACGACGTGACAGATTGTAAAAAAAACAGCTGAATTTCATTAGGATCCGACTCCCGGTACCGGAATTATAGAGTAAAGTATGTTTAAAATTTTATATTATCACTTAAAGGGGTGAAACAGAAAACGTGAAAATATTCTAAATCGGCCTCAAAACTATCGGTAGTCATCAGTAGACGGCCAACTAAATCGATTCTGGTTATTCCTTCAAGAATCGAAGGAAATTATGTTGAAGTATACCACAGTATTATATATTACAGTATGATTGATATGAAAAAGGCATCATTACACCACTAGGTGGATTAAAACAATTGTTTTTCATTTAAATCATTTATATAGACACTAGTGATAAGTTATCTGATTTTTATCCGAATTTAGAATTTATAGGAATCAAATATTTTCACAATGTTACATGTAATTCAGTTAATCGGAGCTCCTATATCCATCTCATCCCTTCATTTCAAAGCTTCGAACATGAATCATATTATTCAACGTACCTGAAACAAACTTTGAATTTTTTTAAATGTTTATTTAAGTTTTTGTCACACATTCCCATTAAATTTCCCAAATTTTTGCCTTTCTCATATAGAACGTTGATGCAATCAATGTGAAACCCGACTTTTGAAACAAGGCCCTGAGGGGCCGAGTATCATATACCACTCGACTCAGTTCGTTGAATACGCAAAACGTCTGTGTGTGTATGTGCGTGTGTGTATGTAAGGTTTTTTACAGTAACTGTTCTCGGAGATGGCTAAACCGATTTTCACAAACTTAGATTCAAATGAAGAGTTATGTTTGGATCCGACACCCGGTTCCTGAATTTTGGGGCAAAATGTGCAACAAATTAAGTGCATCAACTTTTCTCAGAGATGGCCGATTTTAACAAACAAAGATTCAAATGTAAGGTCTTATGCTCCCATATAAAATTCCTGAATTTCGTTAGGATCCGACTTCTGGAATTATGGGGTAAAATGTGCATCAAAATGAAAATATGTGTACTAACTTTTCTCAGAGATGGCGTGACTGCTTTTTTACAAGCTTAGATTCAAATGAATGGTCTAATAGTCTTTTACAAAACTTCTGGATTTCATCTTGATCAGACTTCCGGAATTATAAGGTGACTAGTGTTAAAATTCCAATTTCAAAGCACTTAAAGGGGCGAAACAAAAACGTAAACAAATTTCTAAGCCGGCCCCAAACTACTCCAATCGGTAGTCATTATCAGTAGACGGCCAAACAAACCAATGCCGGTTAGTTTCAATAAATCGAAGAAAATTACTTCGAAGACTACAACAGTATTACATATGATTGATATGAGAAAGACATCATTACTCCACTAGGTGACCTAAAACAGTTTTGCCTTTCTCTACAGGGTATTAGAAAGTTCGAAGATCAAATGGCTGTGACGTAAGCGACAAAACACGGATTTGAGTAAGGGGTGCTGCCCAGCGGCTAAAGTTTGAAAATTTTCGATCTTGAAAAAGCACCATAGTACATTAAATTTCCGAAATCGAAAATTTTTTTTGATGCCAAAAATCTTAAAATTGCATGAAACGTCGAGATTTAACACATGGATCAATAAGTCCCTAGACTAACAATGGAAACAACATTTTTTTTGCAAAATTTTTTGTCGTGAATACGACTTATTTTACTATGGGGTGCCTTTTCAAAATTAGCCATATGGAAGAATGGGCAGAACTTAATCGTGAATATCTCGACTTGTATTAACGGCAGCAACATAATTCTTTCACCATTTCATCAAAAATATGATCAGGAATTTAGAATAATATTTTGAACAGTGTGAGATAACCACAAACAACTCAAAAATTAAGTTTTCTCAAACTTTGAAAACAACGCGAAAAACTCTTTACTTTTGCTTGGCTTTGTCGCGCAAGGACGACGATTTTGAGGTAGTTAGGCACATATCTTCAACTGACTGCGTATAAAAGAGGAACCGTGGTCGAAAATCGATCATTTCTTCTTGTGCGTTGGATGGAAGCAGACGTCGTGAGACCAGCAGCTTCGAAGAGTGCACCTTCTGCGTGGTTAAGAACCTCAAACGGTCAGATCGCAACTCTCATTTGGAGTCGTCCGGTGGAGCAAATGGTTATGAAAGCAGACCTTTTGCGTGGTATAAAGCCTCAAACGCTTAGGTCGTGCTTTCATTTGGACTTCAATCGTCAGGTGGAGCAGTCGGCACTGCTTTCATTTGGACTTCGGTCGTCAGGTGGAGCAGTCGTCAATAATTAGAGCAGATCTTTTGCGTGGTAACAAACCTCAAACGCTCAGGTCCTGCTCTCATTTGGACTTTGGTCGTCAGGTGGAGCAGTTGGCAATGAAAGCAGACCCTTAGCGTTGTACAAAACCTTAAACGCTCAGGTCGCATTGCCAGTTTCCCTTCGAAGAAGATCAATTACATCATCCTGTTGGTGGTCGTTTGCATTGGAGCAAAATACAACGGGAAATGGACAACAATGTGCAACATTGTGCAAAATCAGCCTTTCTAATGGCTCTAAATGTTACCTAAAGAACTATAAAGATTGCTTCTTTATAAATCGAAAATTAAAATTAGCAGTGCAGTGCAAATCTAAGATAATATGATCAGCTTTTTTGCAATTTTCAAGGATCTAAATTCGCAACAGTGTTTAAAATCGTTTATATCCAATCAGTGTTGAATATCTCAGAAAATTGAACAATTTGGCCCTTCACGCACGCCTTCATAAAACGTTCTTTTCAGAACTACCAATATTTTATCATAAAGAACTATACTGGTTATTTTGTAATATTTTTGTGTCAGAATGTTTGATGTAACTAATCTGTATTGTAGTTCAGATTTATCGTTTCAAATTCTAGTAGTGTGTTTTCATTTTTTTAACAAACTACAAAACGACTTTACTCCAACCTCGATAACTCAGCTGTTTCTGGTCGGATCGACTTAAAATTTTGACCCGTTTCAAGCAAAGGTTAGTACTCTAGAAAGACGTGGTTACTGGTTTACTACGAGTGCCATCTCTGCTTTAGTCTCGGGACTTATTGATCCATGTGTTAGTGTTCTCTCAAAAAAAATTTTTTTTTGAAAAAATCGACTTTCTGCGACTCTAAGTTCCAGAAAGTCGATATACATAAAAAATTTTTTCTAGATGACACTAAATCGCGACGTTTCATGCAATTCTAAGACTTTTGGCATCAACAATTTTTTTTCGATTTCGGAGATTTCATGTATGGTGATTTTCAAGATCTATGAAAATTCCACTAAGTGGACTAAGAAGGGTTTTTATAGATTAGAATCACTCTTCTCATACAAATAGGTAACGCAAATGTCAAGCGTTTGGTTGGAAAAATTATGCCTACTATGTGATATAAACAGTGAAGAATGCTTTTGTGAACTACTCGATTCAATCTGAATCATTTGGTGTCAAAAATGATCCCAAATTAGTGTCACAAATTATTTAATAAAAAGATAAAAAATGTTTTTATGAGACTGTTTTGAAGAAAGAGAAAGGCATTATCACACCACTAGGTGGACTAAGGGGGCGAAAATAACGCCCGATTGCTAGATTGTTTAACGAAATAGAATCCACTAAAGCAGGATTGAAGCTTATTTTTCGAGTTGGTTTATCAACTGGCAGTAAACGACTAGTGATACGGTGCAGTAATTCAAACAAAAAATGAACAAACTATACTAGTGTCAGGGCTCCCTATTTCATCTCAGCTCCAAATTCCATCTCATTCCTTCACCTCATAACTTTGAACATTAATCATATGTTTAAACGTACCTGAACAAAACTGTGGAACGTCTAAAACATTTATTCAAGGTTTTGCCACACTTTACAATTGAAAAAAATAGCTTAAAAACTTTCAACGATCGCTTTTTCCATTTAAAATAAACTCACTTTTTGATTTAGGAACCACTTTCGTCTGAAGTTTTACAATTCATCAAGTTTCTGTATATTTACTAATCTATTCGTCTCAAAACATGATCACTATTTCACATAATTACACAACTATTCAATGTTGGATGACTTTATAGTTAGTAATGTTCACTTTCCACTTGTTTATTCAACGATTGAAGACTTCTTACTGAATTACCTAATAAGCAATAAAAGCAATGAAAATACGAGATTAATATTTGCACTTAATTCACTTGATTGCGCTTTGTTTTCATCTCAATTCGTATCGCAAGGTTGTCAAGTTTTCTCATAATGTTGAATAAAAATTTTTTTTTTCTTCTTTAAATTATCATCAAGAAGTATTTTTTGGTATCCGTGACGTTAGTTTAATTATATCATTGATATTTATATATAAATAAAACTGTTTCGGATTCTAATATTACCAAATAGAGCGTGTTAAATACTAATCAAATAACCATTGTGGCAAATCTTGTAGCACTGGTTTTTTCCGCTATACGTCACAATAACATTGTTGAATGTGTGTGTTTCATCGTCTGTGCACAGAGATGCCAGATATTTTCATAAAAAATATGTATATGCTCTATCCGTTTTCACTAATAAAATGAATCAAATTCAAATTCAAATTGGTTTTAAATAAATTTGAATATAAATGTTTATCAGTGTTCATCATCAAACATTTGCACAAAAGATTTCTATTTTAACATGTGATTTGTTCGTTGATTAATAAACTTTTGAAGAAGTACTGCAATCAAATACTAATAGATACTCAGAGAGAAAAGTCTAACGTTTTACTTCTCACTTTTTATGAACCTTTACAAATCTGTAATAAATTTAGAAAATCTGTAATCTGATTTAACGAACGCGAACGCAAAAATCTATACAATACAGATAAATCTGTATGAATGGCATCTCTGATTCTGCATTTTGTTTTTAGAAGGGCTAATGCCTAAATAGTAACAATTCTTTTTTTGTTTTTTTAAGTTCTCCAAATTAACTGCAGAGTAAAATTTTAAATTTGAAACGAAAGGTAATAAAAACGATCCAATAAAATTTAAACGTCGAAATGATTCCTAACTGTTTTTTAAAATATCGTGTGTTGTGGCATAGTTGGCATTAGGCCCTTTTTAAGGAAAATTCTGACATTTTGAACCTGAGAGTGTAATAGTGCAATATTTTGTTTTTGATTGCTGTCGCCATTGCTTATTTATGGGATGAATAAAGGACCAACGATAGGATGAATGTAAAACCTTTGAGATGAAATTAGGAGCACAGTACTGAACATATCAGAAGTGTTTTTAGCTGATTTTTAATTATTATTTTAATTTCTAAGAAATGTGAATCAATTCCCAATGTGGAGCAAGGCGAATTAAGCAAAAATATGAAAAAATCGTAGTGATTTTGGTGGCTGAATCAGGTTTTTAAGGTAACGTCCTTACAAATGAGATGAAATAGGGTGCCCTTACGATATGGTTTAATCGACGACACGACCAGGCACTCCAAAGTAAAATCGGAATAAAAAGTGTCCGTGAGCGATTTACCGCCAGTTACCACAAATATAGCGACCCCTTGTTAATGATAAAAATAAAATTCCTAAGCAACACTGTTTTGGTTGCTACTAAATAGTTACCAAGGTACCATAGTGATATAAATAAACAAACAAATTGAGATAGTTTGTCTATCTCTAAATTACTTCTGGAGAGTTTAAATGATTATAGACTTATAATTCGCTGCATCTAACATATTTTATGGTGATTAACAACATATGTTTCGGAGTTCTTTAATTTGGCAAGCTTTCAAATTTTATTGTCCAGGAATTGGTACGAAACCTAGCTGTTTGTATGCCAGGTTTCACTATGGAGCTCTACATAAAATATGATTGCGATCTTTACAACCAATCTATTCAAACACTTGACAAAGTTACCGACTAATTGTTTCCTGGTGAGAAATGAGAAAAGTGTGAGTAGAACAGCCCAGGAATATGGCCAGTAGATCAACCAAAATTTTATCTGTCCATAAGGTAAATTCCGATCCTACCATGGATCGAGTGACCGCGGTACAATGCCCGTTTCATTTCTTTATCAATGAAAAAATAATAATTGTAGCATTTTGACATTACGAGTTACTGAGGGGTAGTTAAATTTACGATACAGTTTTAACAGCGAGTGGCAGGTCGTGTCGTCGGTTTAATAGTACAGTTTATGGTTGACCTACTAATATAAAGAGCGACTGAGAATAGCAATGAAATACGATTGGTTTGAATATGGGTATAGATGTTGCAGATGCACTAAATCGGTAGTAACATGTGATTAGGGCATATCGCACGATAGGCCCTTGCGAAAGTTACAAAATATAATGCTCATTGTTCGGCTCTACAACCTTCATTTACACAATAATCGATATAATCTCGTAGATAGAAGCCCAATCTACGAAACTGTGTGCAATATACTTCAATTCCATGTTCAAAACTTGAGTAATGAGCATTATTTTTCGTAACTTTCAAAAGGGCATATCGCTCGATATGCCCTAATCACATGTTAGTACCGAAATCAGAGTTGTTCCTTTGTGCTTCCTTATAAATGGCAAGAGACGCATCTTAGAGCACTATTCCGTGTAAATCATACCGTGGGTTGTTCGGGAAGTTATGAGTTGCTTATCAGATCAGAAACTTCTTCGTAAATTTCTAGAATTTCTTTTTTCGAACACCCAACGAAATGTCCAACTAATAGACAGTTTTTTTTAAAGAAATCAAAGAATGAAAGAATGAAAGAATGAAAGAATGAAAGAATGAAAGAATGAAAGAATGAAAGAATGAAAGAATGAAAGAATGAAAGAATGAAAGAATGAAAGAATGAAAGAATGAAAGAATGAAAGAATGAAAGAATGAAAGAATGAAAGAATGAAAGAATGAAAGAATGAAAGAATGAAAGAATGAAAGAATGAAAGAATGAAAGAATGAAAGAATGAAAGAATGAAAGAATGAAAGAATGAAAGAATGAAAGAATGAAAGAATGAAAGAATGAAAGAATGAAAGAATGAAAGAATGAAAGAATGAAAGAATGAAAGAATGAAAGAATGAAAGAATGAAAGAATGAAAGAATGAAAGAATGAAAGAATGAAAGAATGAAAGAATGAAAGAATGAAAGAATGAAAGAATGAAAGAATGAAAGAATGAAAGAATGAAAGAATGAAAGAATGAAAGAATGAAAGAATGAAAGAATGAAAGAATGAAAGAATGAAAGAATGAAAGAATGAAAGAATGAAAGAATGAAAGAATGAAAGAATGAAAGAATGAAAGAATGAAAGAATGAAAGAATGAAAGAATGAAAGAATGAAAGAATGAAAGAATGAAAGAATGAAAGAATGAAAGAATGAAAGAATGAAAGAATGAAAGAATGAAAGAATGAAAGAATGAAAGAATGAAAGAATGAAAAAATGAAAGAATGAAAGAATGAAAGAATGAAAGAATGAAAGAATGAAAGAATGAAAGAATGAAAGAATGAAAGAATGAAAGAATGAAAGAATGAAAGAATGAAAGAATGAAAGAATGAAAGAATGAAAGAATGAAAGAATGAAAGAATGAAAGAATGAAAGAATGAAAGAATGAAAGAATGAAAGAATGAAAGAATGAAAGAATGAAAGAATGAAAGAATGAAAGAATGAAAGAATGAAAGAATGAAAGAATGAAAGAATGAAAGAATGAAAGAATGAAAGAATGAAAGAATGAAAGAATGAAAGAATGAAAGAATGAAAGAATGAAAGAATGAAAGAATGAAAGAATGAAAGAATGAAAGAATGAAAGAATGAAAGAATGAAAGAATGAAAGAATGAAAGAATGAAAGAATGAAAGAATGAAAGAATGAAAGAATGAAAGAATGAAAGAATGAAAGAATGAAAGAATGAAAGAATGAAAGAATGAAAGAATGAAAGAATGAAAGAATGAAAGAATGAAAGAATGAAAGAATGAAAGAATGAAAGAATGAAAGAATGAAAGAATGAAAGAATGAAAGAATGAAAGAATGAAAGAATGAAAGAATGAAAGAATGAAAGAATGAAAGAATGAAAGAATGAAAGAATGAAAGAATGAAAGAATGAAAGAATGAAAGAATGAAAGAATGAAAGAATGAAAGAATGAAAGAATGAAAGAATGAAAGAATGAAAGAATGAAAGAATGAAAGAATGAAAGAATGAAAAAATGAAAGAATGAAAGAATGAAAGAATGAAAGAATGAAAGAATGAAAGAATGAAAGAATGAAAGAATGAAAGAATGAAAGAATGAAAGAATGAAAGAATGAAAGAATGAAAGAATGAAAGAATGAAAGAATGAAAGAATGAAAGAATGAAAGAATGAAAGAATGAAAGAATGAAAGAATGAAAGAATGAAAGAATGAAAGAATGAAAGAATGAAAGAATGAAAGAATGAAAGAATGAAAGAATGAAAGAATGAAAGAATGAAAGAATGAAAGAATGAAAGAATGAAAGAATGAAAGAATGAAAGAATGAAAGAATGAAAGAATGAAAGAATGAAAGAATGAAAGAATGAAAGAATGAAAGAATGAAAGAATGAAAGAATGAAAGAATGAAAGAATGAAAGAATGAAAGAATGAAAGAATGAAAGAATGAAAGAATGAAAGAATGAAAGAATGAAAGAATGAAAGAATGAAAGAATGAAAGAATGAAAGAATGAAAGAATGAAAGAATGAAAGAATGAAAGAATGAAAGAATGAATGTTGTGAAAAATATGATAATGAAAGATCGCCATGTGACGTACCGTGAAATGGAGGCAGCCTTGGGCATTAGCGTGAAAAGCTTATGTTATTTACCATTAACATTTAGTCGTGAAAAAATTTGTTCATATTGGATCCCACTTAATTTGACAATCGCTGAAAAAAAGACGCGTGTCGATTGGTGCAAAGAAATGCTGAAAAAAATCAATCGTGGTGCTTCAAATTTGGTGGATGACAATTGCATAGATGACGAAACCTGGATTACTTTACTTTAGAGTGACTATAATCAGAGTGACGACAGCTGTTCGTTTGGAATGACAGCTACCAGTTCCAAATGACCTGTCAATTCAATGTAAAGCTAATGGAATGATTTGAATTGTTGCCAACATTACGGATGAGAAGTCGTCACTCTGGTTATAGGCACTCTACTTTACCTATATGAGACCGAAACTAAGTAGCAGTCGACTGTATGGGTGTTCGAAGCACTTTAAAGAAAATAGTGACTTACTTTTTCGGTATACGCGGACATATCACTACCGTTGCGTTAGAGGATTGTCAATTCTGATTGGTATACCACCATTTGTTTACCCGAAGTTTTTCGTGAAATAAGGAAAACAAACTAGGCCACCCGCCGTATAGTCCTGACTTGGCACCTAGCGACTTCTAATCGTTCCCTTTTGTGAAGAATTAACCAAGTTTTGGAGGTACATCAAGAAGAGTGGAAAAATTGTTATGGAAATTGGTTCAAGCGTATGCAAAAGTGTATTGATTATCTAGGGAAATATTTTGGAAAGCAATAAAACCATTCAAAGTTTTTTTACGTTTCGTCCAAACTGACGTCTCGGACGAAACTGATTACACTTCGGTGTTTGGACATTACACTTCGGTCTAATAGCAATTTTTTTGCAAATAGCATTAACTTTACGTCTGTCTAGCGGTTTATGTTGAGCCGCCAGGTCGCGCTAGCAGCTCAACATAAGCTGCTACGCACTGATGAATCACAGACGAAACGTAAAATAATTTAGAAAATGGGTATGTGCTCCTTGCATAAATTTGAGGGTTTTAAAATAAGCTTTTTCCCCCTTCAAATTAATAAAACCATTTCCGATCAAATTTAATATTTTTATTGTTTGATTTTTAGGCTAAATACATAAGTAACAACCCTCGTATGTGAAACTTTTCAATGCAATTATCTCGAGATATGACTGATTGAGGGGAGATAATAATGATGTCAAGAGATTTGTTTCTACATTTAATTTATAACGAGTTTACTGTAAACTGTACTAGCAAAATTGAACCCTACTTGACCTTCGTTTGTATCATACTACCATAGATAATTTTATTGATTTGCGCTAACTGTGGGTGGAACCGTTTTCAGTCAGAAATAAATTGTGGTTCAACTTACAGCTATTGTCGTAATAAGTCACCGGAACGAACAATGCATGCCGGTGAAGTTTTCGAAGAAATTGTATCTTTTAGCTTATATTTTCGACAGCAGCCTCAGGCGAACGGGAAATTAGCATTGGCGCTCCGACTAAAGACGGTAATTAGGTTGACTCGTGAAACGAAGAATTTTCGCAAACCGGTAATTGTCCTTGCACTACTTTTGCACCTCCGACAAATACAAACGTGTTATGCCTGGACATGGTATTACAGATCACAAGTCTTGAGCTGCTGGTAACAATGGAGCTCCGAAATAAATTGCCCAGTTTGATTTATAGATTGCACTGTATTCTCATATATTTTCTAGACCAGACGCCTATAGGTTTACAGTCTCGTATACTCCTTGAAGGATACGAGATTGAATTCCGATATAAGTTTTGCTTATTTCTTTCGTGTCGTGAACAAGAGTTGTATGAGTTGTGTCACGCTTATTGTGCCATTGAGCTATTACTCTCTTTACCTTCCTACAGTTAGTGATTATCAAATATGAAAATTGATTAACCGTGCTACAGGCAAGGTGAGATCAAATATGATATAGAAGTGCTTTGCTGTAATTCTACAGACTAAAGAGAGAAATAATAATGCTCTACCAAGAAACAAAATAAGAAGTTTTAAAACCACCAATTATTTTTCTTCCTGACATTATTAACATGAATAGATATTTTTTTCTAAACAGCATGGAATAAACCTGTAAAACTTTCGTTACACAAACTATAATAAAAAGCATATTCATATGATATATTGAATATTTTTGTGATTTTATAACTTGTGATATGCCCATAAATGGAGCATCGTAGTTCACGCAAATGCAAGCACATGTAAAATTATTTGATTAAAAAATTACATCGACGAAATAAAATAGAAGAAAGCGATAGCGACCATAACATGAACCGAGAATCATTAGAACACAAAATACGTCTGTTAAGAGACTGAACCAGGTAGTTACATATAAATTCATACAGGTAACCGACTGCGATTTGCTAAAAAAAAAATCAAATGCCTCATGCATTCGAAGAGGTAAGGGAAAATATTGGTGATATCGTTAAAATAGAGTTAGTTCTGATGAAATCATGCAGTCAGGGGGTGAAGAGGCTCGAACGAATAATAGGTTCGACCCTTAGGTGAAGATTATTATTAATCCAGGTTGAAACATCGAAGGAGATAGAACAGAGTTTCTGAGGTAGCCACGGTAACAGATCAAACTTGTAGATTGATAGGGAATCAGATAAAACGGCTGTCTCAGTCTTTTAATACAAACGAATGTCTGTCAGACGTTTCGAGCTTTGGTTTAGGCCATTTAAAAAATAATAAAGTTTATCGTTTATAGTCAAAATGTCGATGTCTAGCACTACGTTGTCTGGTCAATTTTAGAACATGCTTAAAGATGTATTGGCTGACAAATATTTTGTTCGCATAAATTACATATTGTACCATAGCTATTTAATTTAATGACTGTCTTAACCAAGGAGGGGACCCAGACTAAGGAAATTAAATAAAACCGTTCAGAAAAAGGCTCTTAAGCGTTCCCGTCCTTTCTGTGAGAAACACGAGGGATACTTCCCTGGCTTCATGGTTCGGAGATACCCTAATGAACTTATTCTGTCCGAGTCAATGACATGATGGTCTTTGGAAAAGATTTCAATGATCCCAAGGGTATACTGAGTAGCAGCTAATTCTGCGCCGTAAACTGAAGCCGGATAGCTGATCTTGTTGTTGTTTATACCATTTTTCCACAATAAACTGCTCTAAATTTATTATAAAAAATAATTCGGGACCTGAGGGCGTATGTGATCCAGATTTATGCGAATTTCTTCTCTCAAGGATGCATCGAAATATACAGTAGATTCAAAAGTATCCAAGAAATAAGAACGGTTAGGAATAAACGTAATTATGTAATCAAAATACACGGACATATGAAGAATTGAGGTAGATAAGCATTTCGAAGTTTTCATTCACCATAGGATTCAAGATGTCGCATGGGATGTGTGAACGATATGAGAAATCCTAGACAAAGATGGTAAAAACTCACTCATGAGGCTCATTTTCTTCTATTTATCAGCTCACCTCATGGTTTAAGATGCAATCCATAAAATGATGATAAAGACGAAACTCATCGTTGATCTATATAAACACACTCATCTAAACAGATCATTATTAACATCAAATTTTGATGGTAGCAATGGTTTTCAGTTTGAGTTTCATAGTACCAAAGACATCATATCAACAAGATATCCAGCTCTAACATTTCCCGAACAAATCATTGAAAATATCCTTTTTTGCAAGCATGGCACCTTCAGGCGAATCTCGTCACCATAGGGGGGTAAATGAAGTGTCCGAAATCGAAAAAATATTTTTGATGCTTAGAATTGCATGAAATGTCGAGATTTAGTGTCATCTAAAAAAAAAATTCCCAGAAAGTCGATTTAAAAAAAAAAATTTTTCGAGATGACACTAAATCTTGACGTTTTCATGCAATTCTAAGACTTTTGGCATCAAACTTTTTTTTTTGAGATTTCGGAAATTTCATGTATCCCCCCCTATAGTGATTTTTCAAGATCTATGAAAATTCCACTAAGTTGAAGGAGTGGTTTTTTAGATTAGCATCTTCTCATACAAATAGGCAACGCAAATGACAAGCGCTTGATTGGAAAAATGATGCCATTTACACTGAAGTATGCTTTTGTGAACTACTCGAATCAATCTGAATCAATTGGTGTCAAAAATGAACCCAAATTAGTGTCCGAAATTATTTAATAAAACCTGTTTTAATCCACCTAGTGGTGTAATGATGCCTTTCTCATGTATAATATTGTGGTATTCTATTCAAAATTTTTCTCTTCGATTTTTGAAAGAAACTAAGAGATTGTTTGTGCATTAACTAGTATAACATATAGAATGAAACAGTGCTTTGCTCGCGTAGGTCATCCTTGAGAAAACGAAGGGTTCACTATTATATGCACTTCTGGCACCGGAACCCGAGAACCGGTACAATTGAAGTCGGTTCGTGCGGCAAAAAACTAACATGACGTACAAACTCTACTAGTTTTTATACAAATTTTGAAAATGTTATACAATTTTTGCATCGCACTCTAAATGACGATTTAAATGTTTGCTGTATCCGAAAATATGCAGTAATTTTTATTAGGACCTTAAGACCTTCCGTTGGACCCTAAGATTGGGAATAACGGTTTTGAGTCCAGTTTACAACATTTTTTAACGTTTTTTGTTTCACTGGTTTAAGTTACGGTGTACAATATTCAACACACTTTACCCTTTAACTCCTGAACCGGAAGTCGGAACCGGATGAAATTCAGGAATTTCGTATGGGACCGTGAGACCTTTCATTCGAATCTAAGTTTTTGGAAATCGGTCAAACCATCGCTGAGAAAAGTGAGTGAGATCCATTTTGGTATATATGACCGCTATTTTCGGTACTTCCGGAACCGGATACCGGGAACCAGGATAGCCGCAATCGGTTTGTTTAGTTGCCTACTGATAATGGCTATCGATTTGTGTAGTTTTGAGACCAGTTTAGAAATTTTTTTACGTGTTTTGTTTCGCCGGTTTAAGTGACGGTGTACAATATTGAACACATTACACCCTATAATTCCGGAACCGGAAGTCGGATCCGGATGAAATTCAGGAATTCCGTATGGGATCATGAGACCTTTCATTTGAATATAAGTTTGTCAAAATCGGTTCAGCCATCTCCGAGAAAACCTAGTGAGATTATTTGACAGATACACACACTCACACACACACACACACACACACACATCAGCTCGATGAATTGAGTCGAATGGTATATGACACTTGGCCTTCCGGGCCAATTTTTACTAGTCGTTTTTTCAAGTGATTGCATAACCTTTCTATATGAGAAAGGCAAAAAGATAAAAACCGGTTTTAATCCACCTAGTGGTGTAATGATTCCTTTCTCATATTACTTATGTTACCAAAAATATCACTAGAAGATTCTGTGAAGAATTTTTTTTCAATCTTGAATAAAATAAGAATCTTTTCCTTGGGTATAAACTGACATAACCTTTTCAATTTGTAAACAGTTATATGAAGTCAATAAGAATTTTTCTTTCATTTGAATGAAAAAATTTTCCAACAGCCATGAGGTACAAATTTCCGTCATTTGACAAGCTAGGTTTTTGCCTAGGTACAAATTTCCGTCATTTGACAAGCTAGGTGTGAAAAACCGACTTTTCAACCGAGGCCCGGTAGGCTGAATGTGTGTGTGTATGTATGTGTGTATGTAACAAAAATGTGCACTCAATTTCTCGAAGATGGCTGGACCGATTTTCAGATTCAAGTGAAAAGTCTCTTGGTCCCATAGGGTGCTATTGAATTTTATCTGGATCTTACTACCGGTTCGGGAGTAACAGCGTAAAATGTGCAAGAAAATTAATAAAAAGTGCACTCGTTTTTCTCAGAGACTACGATTTAAATTGAAGGCCTAGTAGTCTCATAGGTTGCTATTGAATTTCATCTGGAACCGACTTGCGGTTAGGGAATTATTAGGTAAAATGTGCAAAATGAACTAAAAACGTGCATTCGATTTTCTCAGAGACCGCTCATCCAATTTTTACAAACGTAGGTGAAACGTCTAACAACCTCATATAATCCTACTAAATTTCATCAAGTTATGACTTCCGGTTCCGGAATTACAAACTGATAGGTATAAAAATTTCATTTTCAGGGACGTGTTTTGCCTATCTCATATAGAAAGGTATGCAATCTCTTGAAAAATCGACTAGTAAAAATTGGTCCGGAAGGCCAAGCGTTATATATATTCGACTCAGCTGATCGAGCTGAGCAATGTCAGTGTGTGTATGTATGTGTGTGTATGTGTCAAAAAATCTTACTAGGTTTTCTCGGAGATAGCTGAACCGATTTTGATTTTTTCTTTAGATTCAAATGAAATTTCTCACGGTCCTACACGAAATTCCTGAATTGCATCTGGATTCGACTTCCGGTTCCGGAGTTAGAGGTCACTTAAACCGGCGAAACAAAAAAACGCAAAAATTGTTCTACTCCACAAATCGATAGCCATTATCAGAAGGCAGCTAAACAAACCGATTCCAACTATCCTGGTTCCCGGTCTCCGGTTTCGGAAGCACCGGAAATAGTGGTCATATATTCCAAAATGGATCTCACTCACTTTTCTCAGCTATGTTTTGAGCGATTCCCACAAACTTAGATTGAAAGGTCTCGCGGTTCCATACGGAATTCCTGAATTTCATCGGGTTGCAACTGCCGTTTCCGGAGTGTGTTAAATATTTTACATCGTCACTTAAACCAGCGAAAAAAACGCTAAAAATTTCCGGAACTGGACTCAAAGCTACACAAATCGATAGCCACAATCAGTAGGCAGCTGAACAAACCGATTCTGGCTAGCCTGGTTCCCGGTTTTCGATTAACGACGGGAGAAAATAGTCATATGCTCAAAAATGGATCTCACTCACTTTCCTAAGAGTTTGCAGAAACGAGATTTCCAATCTTAGAGTCAAATGAAAGGTCTTATGGTCCTACCAAAAATTACTGCATATATTCGGATTCAATAAAAATTTAAACCGTCGTTTAGAGTACGATGGCAAAATCGCATAAAAACTTCGAAATTTGAATTAAAATTAGTAGAGTTTGTACGTCATGTTAGTTGGTGGCCGTTGGTGGAAGTACATATAATAGTGAACCTACTTCGTTTTCTTAACACTCCTAATACCAAGCCTAAAAAAGTTACGCGAAGCACCAAGCCTCAAAAAAAGTTGGAACGGTAACTTTGAGCTATCATAGCTCAGTTGTTACTTGACCAATTTCGATAAATTTTTCACCCTCGAATTTTGTGAAGTTTGTAGATTATTTTAAGTATATCGTTATTGGCAATCTTTTAGGAAAAACTAATGAAAATCAGATTTTTCCCGTTCCAAGTTTTTTTTCGAGCTCAAAACGTGCCCTATCTGCATTCATGCGGCACCTGCATCGCGAATCGGATATTGAGAACTTCAACTTTACCGAGTCATAACTTTGTTGTTAGTCAACCGATCTTCAAAATTTGTTCACCATTGGAAAGGTACTACTTCCAGAAATAAAATACACTGAAAAAACCGAAAAATAGGGTTATCTACCCAAAGTTATAATGAAAACTGTAGATAGATGACCTAAGAAAAGATGAGACTTTTTACTATGATCGTAAATATCTCGAAATTCAAAGCGATGACCTATATATTTTTATACATCATTCGATTGTTAGTGATACCAGCTACAACTTTCGCTCAATTACCATTCCTACACAATCAAAAGAAAACATTGAGAAATCGATGAATTTATAAATAAATATGAATTTTTCATTTTTTTCACATGTTTGTATATAACTCGAAAATTAAAGCGATGACATGTACATTTTTTTGATTCAAAATATTGGAATCATTACCAGAAACAATGTATTGTTGATCAAAATTATATATCCGTTCAAAGAATCTCAAGAAATTTGGTACAAATACAGAGAATTTGTGTTATTGGGAAAATTTTGCCAAAACAACATGAAATCAATACTTTTAAATTTTATGACATATATTTTTTATTATTTTAGTTGGAAATTTATTATAAACAAAATTTACAAAAAAAACTGAAACTTGGATTTCACTGAAAATTTTAAAATTTTTAGGAAATAACCTAAAACTCTTAAAATATTTTTGTATTGGACAAACGATCTAAACAATTTTTATGCACAACACAAACGCATTTGATAACTACTAAAATTCTGGTTTTGTTGTAGGTTTGCCGTAGAATCTCAAAAAATAGATGAAAGATCGGAAATTTTAAAATTTCCGAGTTAAATTGCATTGCACAGTGGTCCGGATCCACAATTTAGGGGGACAAATACATTTGTGGCTTAACCTTATACTTTAGAGCTATGATGTCTTCAAAACAAGTTATCAGTGAAGATAAACCATATGTCGATGTACATGGTATTAGGGTGGCTCTTATTATTAAGGTGATCCAAAACTTATTTTCCGGATGTATTGAGATAGAGGACTGCATTTTTCGGCAAAACTGTAGATAAACTTATATCGAGCAGCTTTGCTGAGGACATCATAGTAGTATCTGCAACGGTTTTAGTGTTACAGCTATTTTTAAAGAGCAACTTAGGGTGTTCCTCAAAAAATCAGATTTTTTTGCACTAGCATTTATATTTTTCGCTTTTCGTATGGGTATCTTTGAACATCTTTTAGAGTTTGTTAAAACCAATTTTTTAATGACTGGCGTGTTCAGGTAGCGTTTTCTGAACCAAAGTTATGAGCAAAACTAGTTCAAAAACAGGTTATTTTTAAACTGCTATATCTAACATTGAGGAAAACGAAAAAAATCCGTTTCTTGTATTTGACAAAAAATATTTTCGAGCATGTTCATAAAAAAGGCGGAGGAGATATTTTTTAAAATTTTTTTAAATTATGTTCATACATTGGATTTTTTCATTGAAAAATATTCGTATCAGTCATTTATTAGCTATATAAGGTATTTTTGTCTTCTAAAGTGTCAAATTAATTCAAGTGCATATTCGGGAAGAAATCGTTCTGCATTCTTCGGGGAATGCAGAATGGTGTCGCTTTTGTAAAATCTCTAACGCTTCTCGGTGACTGGAGGTTCTATCAACCGTGCATTTTGGCACCTGCAGAACGTTCAGCATCCTTTCGGGGATGCAGGACGACTTATTTCTTTATGCTTTGTGCTGTTTTCCCACCTCACCCAATTCTCAATTCCCTTCCATGTTCCTTTTATCTTTCCCTTCCCATCAGGAAGTTGATGAGAAGCTACGCAAGGCACGAATCTCCAAATAACTAGGGGAACATGCCACTTGAGCCAATTAGTTCTGATAACATAGGTGCAGGGTTTCATTCAGTAAAAAGCATTCAAACGAAGAGGTTGTTTTTCGAGACGAAGACAACTTTAAGCTGCGAATAGATTGGTTGGTAGGTGCTAATCGCAAAGGCTGCTGCAAAGCCAATATTCGGGACGATTCCAGTTTCACAAGTACCTGAAATAGTGGAACTCACTTCACTGAGAAAGATGGCCTAACCGATTTGAGAACTGTTTCAATTTGTAGGTTACACTAGTTCATGCACTAGCTTTCATGTTTTTCAAAAATCAAACAAAACTGTTTGAAGAATACATTTTTATATGAGAATAAGAGAGATATGAGAAAGGCATCATTACACAACTACGTGGAAAAAACAAGTTTTACTTAATTTCGTATGATTTTTGTGCTAATTTCAAAATTCTACTTTTTCTAAATTGTTTACTAATAGAAAATTCAAATAATTTTCGAATTCTATACATTCCGAAATAATTCTAAGTTTGTGATATTTAAATTCTAATATTCTATCGATTATAATTGATGTCGTTTAGGATAGCGGAAAATTTAAGATATATTTTTTAGTTCTTAATTGCAAGTAAAACAAAAATCAAGCAATATTTTTTTTTTTATTTTAGTTGGTTTTTTTGACCATGGGTTAGTATATGGAATTCGTATAAATTTACGTTCTATTTCTTTTTGTACAAAGCCATTGAAATAATTTAAAATTTTCGTGTTGTCACAAAATTTATTTTATTAATAGAAACAAATTCTACGTCTCTTTGAAACAGATGAAATCAAAACGGATTCCAATATTTTCACTTTGATTTGCAGAAACGTTGGAACGCAATATATATCAGAAATTTTGAAATTTCCGATCTTCTACCGATTTTCTGAGATTTTACGGAAAACCTAAAACAAAAAAACCTAATTTTAATAGTTAACAATTCCGTTTGGGTTGTGCATAAAAATTGTTTTAAATCTTTTGTCCAATACAAAAACATTATTATTTTTAGAGTTTAGGTATATTTACCAAAATTTTTAAGATTTTCAGTGAAATCCAAGTTTCGGTTTTTTTTTGTAAATTTTGTTCATAATAAATTTCCAACTAAAATAATAAAAAAATATATGTCATAAAATTTCAAAGTTTTGATTTGTTTTTTTTTTGGCAAAATTTTCCCAATAATAGAAATTCTCTGTATTTGTACCAAATTTCTTGAGATTCTGCAATCAAAATTATATATTCGTTCTGCTGAACGGATATATAATTTTGATCATCAATACATTGTTTCTGGTAATGATTCCAATATTCTGAATCAAAAAAATGTACATGTCATCGCTTTAATTTTTGAATTATATACAAACATGTGAAAAAAATTGAAAAATTCATATATATTTATAAATTCATCGATTGTTTAATGTTTTCTTTTGATTGTGCAGGAAAGGTAGTTGAGCGAAAATTGTAGCTGGTATCACTAGCAATCGAATGATGTATAAAAATATATAGGTCATCGCTTTGAATTTCGAGATATTTACGATCATAGTAAAAAGTCTCATCTTTTCTTAGGTCATCAATCTACAGTTTTCATTATAACTTTGGGTAGACAACCCTATTTTTAGTTTTTTTCAGTGCATTGTATTTGTGGAAGTAGTACCTTTCCAATGGTGAACAAATTTTGAAGATCGGTTGACTAACAACAAAGTTATGACTCGGTAAAGTTGATGTATTCAATATTTTCTATGCGACGTTTATGCCAAAGGAAAGAAAATTGGAAAGCAGATAGGGCATATTAGGCGCGTGAAAAAAACTTGGAACGGGAAAAATCAAATTTTCATTGGTTTTCCTTTGCCAATCGTCAGCTACAAAGTTTTGGAATCAATCTACGAACTTCACAAAATTCGAGGGTGTAAAATTTATTCAGATTCGTTGAAAAACAGCTGAGCTATGACAGCTCAAAGTTACCGTTCCAACTTTTTTTGAGGCTTGGTATTTGGAGTGTTAAGGATGGCCAACGCGAGCAAAGTACTGTTTCATTCTGTATGTTATACTAGTTAATGCACAAACAATCCCTGGGTTTCTTTCGAAAATCGAAGAAAAACATTTTGAATAGAATACCACAGTATTATATATGAGAATATGATTGATATGAGAAAGGCATCATTACACCACTAGGTGGATTAAAACAGGTTTTTTAATTTAATCCCATCCGTTTCCACCCCCCACGAAAGAACTTCAAGGTTAAAACCGAGAATTAATATCACTATAGTTAATAAAACTCTGTCCTTACATCTGAAACTCGATTATAGACGTCCTTATCTCTTAACTTGTCATGGTTGGAAATCGAACACACTAAGGCTGTGTCAAAGGTAATCAAACTACAGATCACATGACATATTGTATTGTATTGTATATCATTTATTTATACCCGGCTTTAACCTATCGTGGTCGTTCACCGGGTAACATGACATATTCCTATCTTTCGAATAATTTAGGATGTGTTAAATTAGTTAAATTCTACAACTTGATAGACACTAACTATCGAAATGTAAAATTTTAACTAAAAGTTCAAATCATTCGCGAAATTTTTCACAGCCTCAGAACTCAATATCACCTCCTCGAACTTATGTCATGTCCTTAAAATTCTTTTATTTAAAAGATATTTTTGTTCAGGCTTATTTGCGTACGCTTTACGTGGCGAAAGTCACATAAAGAAGGTATAGGCCTCTTCATGCGCATGCGTAACAAACGTACGCCATTTAGAATACCGGGGAAAAAGTTTTTCCACTTTTCTTTTTCGATAGAGAGAGAATCTCTCCGTATTGGGACATAGTTTTGCGAATATAAGGATCGATGACGCTTGAGGGAAGATCATGCACACGCACTTCTATAGCACTATTTTCCATGTATACTGGAATGTTGTACTTAATGTTTTCGTGCTACACATAGTGCACATTGTTATTGTCTTTTGTGAATTGAATTGCATCCTGGATGTAACCCACATTATTTGTCTTATTGTATTGAAGTTTAATGTCAAGATGCATTTGCTCCTTAAGCAAACCTTCAAGTTCTCGTATCGAAGGTCGAATTTTGCACTGCCTGAATTCAACAATAATAGTATTCTTTCGTAGCGGCGGTAGCTTTTGTTCGTTTGGTTCACTCATTTCAAGATCGTTCTATTGTTCACTACACAATACTGTACTTGGTTTCTTCCGTCCCGAACGTAAGCGTTTTTGTTTTATCGACTGACTTGGATGAGATGTGAAAGCGAACTGGCCTTAAAATTGTTGATTTCACGTAATACAATTTTCTAGCATCCCTCAATTGAAGGATTCCCGAAATCGAAGACCGGACATGAAAACTTGTTACAATATACTACCATACAACAATTGTTTTGAATTTCCAAAGTTCGATTCACTGCAAATAATGTAATATTTGAATAGGCTCTGCATCGTTATGCGAATGTGATTGGCTCGAGTGGCAGCAAGCGTTTGTATTTGTGTCGACTGTTTCTATGCAATTTCTCTAAAGACAGGCTACCACATTGTACGTGCCCCCCCACATGACAAAGTCGCGGTTACCGCGACAAACATTTTCTGGTCGATGTAGTGGTATAACTCCTGCTATCGACTAGCATTCATTTATTTTTTTATTTTACCCCATACTCACAGCCGTAGTATGGTTAACTGCGTTCAAATGCAAAAAACTCCTTTCTCAAGCTATAGCGAGACATATTCGCTCGCTTGTTGGATCTCTCACTCGGCACGAACTTGGAGCTAGCTGGTTTTGCTGCGGCTGTGGGCCACGGATAGCCCCAATCACCCGACTAGTGTACGATACACTCTCCGTGCGCGAAGGTTCGTCGCTTGTCTACGCGGCAACAGTGAAGTTGTTTGTTGAAAATTTCCTGTTGGTACAAAGTATTGTTTGATATTTTCGTTATGTTTAATATAGGAAAAACCTACTACTGTTAACGGTGCTTGTTAGTGCAGAAGAGTGTCAAGTGTTTGCTTGTTAGTGCAGTGTTTTTTCACTTACACTGTTTATCGACAACTGTCCTATCGATATTCAATTGAAAAGTGCATTTTTCACTCGCTGTTTTTGCATTGCAGTTGCAGTTCTCACTTTCGTCTAGTGGTTGATACGCTTTGCTGCATTTTTTATAGGATGAACGCGCAGTAGTGCAGTGACTTTTTTGTTTTTCCTTCTCATCGTTATCGCTATCGCTCAGCTGGTTTTTGCTCAACATTAAACATGCGTCACATAAGAAACAACAACCAAACTACGTGCTCTAGCCTTAGCTTTGAACTACTAAATTCATCATGTTATTTTTTTTGCAAATCTTATCATGTTTTCTATCTACTGGTAAACTTTTCATCATCTGATTGTGTGTGATAAATGTTGGAGCAGAAATAACGAAAAAATCATATTCAACTAAACCTGTTAAACGCAAAACTGTCGACTTGCTCTCGAAAAGCTCTTTCGAGGTTTTTATGTGTGTGCTTTTTAGTGATGACTTGAAAATAAAGAGAAAAAAACATCAGGATTGGGTGAAGAAAGGTAAAATACATACATATAAACAAAACATTTTACATAATTCACTTTCATCGAGTTTGTTGCAATATTTTTTCAAACTCGAAAACAGTTCGATTTTTGTTTTTTTCCCCGAGAGTGGTCCGAAATGCTATGCATTTATCGTGCATGATTTGTTCGTCCAGCGTAAGCTACATAGGAAAAGTGCACTGCACAGAAGCAAATAGAGTGAAAAAGTTTCAACCTCTTATGCCAGAGGAAGGTAGAAATGTAATGCTTTTCACCGCAATTATCGCACATTTTTTGAAGTGCATTGCATCGTTTAATAACATTTCATGAGTATAGGTGTGAGTGAAATGCAAAGCGCATGAATAGTGAGTGTGAAATAGTGGATGTTGGTTGTTGAACATGGGACCAGAAACCAGCTTTTGGTAAGCAAAGGAATATGTGCGGTGGATATCATTAACTACACGAATCGCGGACCAAACGAGGATCTGCAGCCGTCATAATTGCGAGCTGGCTGTTTGGCAGGTAGCTCTTTCTGATGCAATCGGAAGAATCGATCGGTTCTGCAATATCGATGACGATGGAATGTAGACTGTAATCGTAGTAATGATGGAATAGGTGTGGTAGCTCTTCGAGGGAGCTAAAACTAGATAGAAGGTCAGTGTTGTTATTGTTTAATATGCTTTTTCATGGCAAATTTCAATTAAACATTCTCGACTCGTGAATTATTAGCGGTGATTAAGATGTAATGTTTTCTGATAGTAAAGAATACGTTTTAATTGTTGTTATATGTTCGATTCTACAATAAGTCGTTTCCTCAAGCACTCGCGAAGCCTTTTATACACTACGTGAAATTATTAGTGGTAATATTAATATTAGCAGAATGGAACTCAATCTTCCACTATATGCTCACCTAAACAACGTAAAACTGAAAATGTGAAAATCGTGACAAAAAGTGTCTCACATACAGAGATGCCATTGATACAGATTTATGTATTATACAGATGATTTATGTATTATACAGATGAATCATGTATTATACAGATGTTAATATGCACGTACAGATTTGATACAGAATACTGATTTAATATGTTTAATACAGGTTTCATTAAAAACATAGGAAAGAACATGTAAAACTTTTCCGAGAAACTGAGACGAGAGAACGGAAAGGCTAGAGCAAATTAAAAACAACCCAGTTTAGTTCCTATTCCGAATGTTGTGACACGATCACAAACATTTTCCTATTCTAATAATAAAAAATATTCGAAAGTGGTAAAGCACATTTCACATTGTAGTAAATTAGTTTAAAATTTTTAGAAACTTATAAAATATAAATAATATAAAGTGTTATATCATAAGATATTTATAGCAAATTTTCAAATATTTATTCCAGTTTCCAAAATATTAGGAGGTCATGGCCACTCCAATAAATCTTTTGGAGGGTAAAAAAGCTTGTAGACCCACCCGTCCCCCCTATTTGCCGCTCCTGCATAGTGTCGTTTCTGCAGATTGACTCCAGTGGTTCAAAGTAGGTTACAATTTTGTTTCTGAACACCAGGCAAACAGTTTCCATAGTTTTCCATATAAAAGTATCAATGTCCGTAGATTACGTAGAAATATTCCAATTTCCGTTGATTTTATCTATCCGCACATCCCCACATCCGTAAAAAATCTTCGAATCCGTAGATCTACCTACTAGAGATGGTCGGGTATCGGGTATTTTACCCGAAACCCGACCCGTACCCGTACCCGACGGGTTTTTGGTCGGGTACGGGTAAAATTTTTTATTTTCAATCGGGTACGGATAAAAAAATTTACTGCTCACTCGGGCACGGGTCGGGTACGGGTAAATTTTTTTTCTGATCGATTACCCGACCATTTGTACTTCACATAAATATGTTTACACGTTGACGAGAATTTTTAATTGCAAAACAGTTCTTTCGAAAAATAAACAATTTGATTCAAGAGGTTTTGTCATTCGCGCCTAGGACCAGACCTGACAACTGGCATATTTTCCAGAAAAAAAAAACATTTCTTCTCTTCATTTAAAAAAAACGATCAATCATAGTTACGTGAAAAGTTATGTGAATAATTCCCACCCTACTTTGTTTATAACATATTTAATAAGACACACTGCCTTAGCTCTAAGATGTTGCGGTCGGAATCTACTTTTCACGTAGGTTTTAATGGACTGCCATTTTAAAGCTGTTTAATGCACAATCCAGTAAAAATTATTTGATTCATATATAAAATGTAGTGTAGTACTCATATCACATTCAGATACCAGAAAACTTTTATATTAAATATAGGTTGGATATTTTCAAAATTTTCATATAAATCATTAGGATTCCATGAACATGAACATTTATTTCAGAAAATCTGCATAGAAGTTCTTCCTATTCTTCATTTCTGGGTGGTGTCACCTCACTTGAAATGACACCGATTGATGGCACAGCAAGTTGGGCTATATTGCCAGTTAATTTTCGTTTCTTTTCACTGGACTACAAGTGAAAATCTCGATGCGTGACAACGTGGAGTCGCAAAAGTACGGGTGAAAATCTTTTCTCGCGAAATACTCAAATTTTCACCGTGTTCACTCGTTGAGGGTTCCACCGGAGGTGGCACAGAAGTTCAATGGCTGTAAAAACCACCAGCTACCGTGACATCGTGGGTGTGGGTTTGTGAGGCTTACAAAACGGGCATAGTTGACAGATTAATTCAAATCAAAATCATAATTCATTTTGCTTTGTAGTAAAAATTTGCAATCAAAAAAAATTTCCTACGAATGTTCAAACTACTTACACTTGAAGGACTCACTGTTCACCATGTTCAAAATTGAATTTTTCACACCGGGAATACACGTACATTGTTTGATTCTTTGGTCAATTCACGTAAACGAACTGATAACACACTATTCATTTTAGGGGATGTTCGCATAACATTCATTTTCGTCACGTATAATATTCAATTTGACATTTGGAACTATTTTACGTGATTTTTCAAGTGATTCGAATGTGAATTTTTATTTGTGTGTCAAGATAATGAGCACGCTTACTTGTGGTTCTAAAGAATTGGATCAAAAGTCGCACTGTTTCGTAAAAACCATACCTACCCAAAATTGAAAACAACGGGTATTACGACATATTGGGTAAATATGCTTCTCGAAAAATTTGAGTAGATATTACTCCCTTTTTTTGACATTTGTAAATGAGTATAAAGTACCAAAGACATTGGAAATCTATAGGGTCCGCCATCTAAAATTTATTTTTGAACTAGCGGTTATTCAGACATTGGTAACCTAAATGTCACTTCTGATTTGACAGAAACTTAGTTGTACCCTTCCGCTGAACGAAAATGGTTGTGTATACGCTTGAGGAACGCGTGAAAATAGTGCAGTTTTACTTTGAAAATCATGGTAATGTTGCGGAATGTGTGCAAAAAAATCATATTCTCGGATGAGGCACATTTTCATCTCGGCAGGTATGTTAATAAGCAAAATTTTCTCATCTGGGGACGGAAAACCCGCACGTTATCATAGAGAAGCCGATGCATCCTCAGAGAGTGACGGTTTGGTGCGGATTTTGGTCTGGCTTCATTTCTTCGAAAATGAGGCAGGAGCCGCCGCCATGGTCAATGGCGAGCGCTACCGCGCCATGATTAGCGATTGGTTCTTCCCGTTACTTGAAGAGGAAGACTTGGACACCATTTAGTTCCAACAAGACGGCGCTCCGTGCCACACAGCCAACGCTACGATCGAACCAAAGCCAAAGCACAGTCTTCGAAGATCGAATTATCAGTCGAAATTCGGATGTTGTTTGGCCGCTTCGGAGCTGTGATTTGACGCCGTTAGAATATTATCTTTAGGGGGCTGTTAAAGATAAGTGTTAAGTGGACAAGCCAGAGACAATTCAAGCCTTGAAAGACAACATTCGTGCAACCATAGCTGAAATAAAGCTGCATACAATCGAAAATGTACTAAAAACTGGACCGACCGTATGGCGCACTGCAAGGCCAGCCGAGGCAGCCATCTGAATGAATTTATATTCCACAATTAACCGGAAGGATTGTACTTTAATATGAAAAAAAAAAATTTGAAATCGGATGAACGTTTGTGTTTTATTGCAAGTTTTAAAAAAAGTTACATGGCGGACCCTGTATTCATGCTTCACAGTGTATTTTTGTTTTTAATTGTAAACAAGCATTTTAATGTATTTTGCTTACCAACTAGAGCCTGATACGGCTCGATATCTAAAACACTTTATTTTTTCCATACTGAATTTGGTAAAATATTTACTACTCATTCGGGTCGGTAATTTTTAATCGGGTACGGGTCGGGTACGGGTAAAATTTTTTATTTTTTTTTCGGGTACGGGTAATTTTTTTTATTATTGATCGGGTACGGGTCGGGTACGGGTATTTTTTTTAATTTTTAATCGGGTACGGGTAAATTTTTTTGCTGATCACTCGGGTACGGGTCGGGTTCGGGTATAAAAATTTCTATACCCGACCATCTCTACTACCTACCCAGCTCTTACTCTGGTAGGGCCCCTTTGATTTGCTGTGAGTACACTTCTCTCTTTGATCAGCACCAAGCTCGGCTCAGCTTCTCGCGCTCACTCTGTGTGTGGTCTTAAACTTATACATTAAGCGCTAAAATCCCATGTCAACTTACGAAGTCAACAGTTTGAAACTAGATAATATATGGAATGGTCGGAAGTATGTCTTGTAGATTGTCGATGAAAACGTTACAAACATTAGATTAAATACTGCTGCATATTACAGATGGTCGAGTTTCTGGTATTTGTACCCGAAACCTGACCTGAACTCGAACCCGACGGGTATTGGTTAGGTTTGGATACAGAAAAAGATATGTTTGTCGAGTTCGTGTGCCGATCTTTTTTTAAATTTTCAACGGGTACGGGTCAGGTTCGGCTTAAAAAAACCTGGTCGGGTTACGGGTTTCGGTGAAGATTTTTTAATTTTTTATCGGGTACGCATCGGGTTCGAATTTGGAAGAAAACTTAATCTCAGGTTCAGGTCGGGTACGGAAAAAATTGGGTTCGGGGTTGAAAAAATGCTTGCTCGACCATCGCTACTGTGTAGCTTGTAGGAATAACTCTACTAGATATTTGTATTTCAGTTTGCTAAATAGTACGTGTACGCTCGCAATAGCGTTGTCCGTGTTCCAATTAGGATCCCTAGCGGCTGGCCAACAGTGACAATCGATGACAATGGAAATCAGAAACGTAGCAATAATTTAGCCGAAAACAATCACCATCAAGCAATGAGCAATCTAAAATCGATACAGGGTACTTTCTTCATAATGCGCGCTGAATGATAGAAAGACGTTCGCACTCTTTGAGCTGTGGTATACAATTAATTTATTGTCAGGAAAAAACCAGCTGAAGGCTAGTAAAAAAAAACCTGAATCTTTTCGATTATTGTTTGATTTGTTTTTTATGTATAAGAAGTGTACTGTCAGTTTGTATGTATAAGTGTGTTACTGAATTTCACACTGAACTTCATATTGGAGTGAATCTGACGAGTGTGCGGTGTGTCATGCTGTGAATAATATTACATATCATTTAACAATAATTTTTTATAATGAATGTTTTCGTAATTAAGTATTCTGTTGTCCGTTGATGCTGTTCTTGGCGGAGATCGTATGATGATTTGATGCGTTAGTGACGTCGTACACGGAACATGCCGCCCCCTTTGAAATGTGTATTTCAATTACTTCTGGAACACTGCCTGTTAGTATAGTCTTTCCCCATGACTACCGCAAAAGGTCAGTCGGGTACTCGCCGCGCGTTCCCACCGTTGCGACTGCCGCCAGGGACCAGCCGTTCACTCAGAGCAGCTTGGCTTCTCATGAGTTCCAGGTTCAGTTATCGAAGAAACCGTAGTCGTTTGTTTAAAAACAGCTGGACCGGAATCACTGATATCGTGAATTGTAGCGGTAGTAAGGTGTTGAGTGCATTCGGGAGCGGAAGGCTTACACTCGACCTGTGTGTCTGTGGGGGAATGGGAATCAAATTGTGGAAGCGGACACATTTTTCGAATCGAGCGGCGGTAGATTCTATTATCCCCCATCAACACGTCTGCAACTCGCACACAATTATCATCACCAGTTATCGTTTTCACGACTCGAGCAATCGGCCATTTAGTAGGAGGTTGATTTTCTTCTTGTAGTAGAACCATATCACCGACGGAGAGATTCGTATGAGGTCCTGGCCATTTTTGGATTTTTTGAAGCACGGGAAGATATTCAAGGTACCAACGGGACCAGAAAGATTGTAGGATTCGTTGCATTAATTGCCAGCGGGACAAACGGTTCATAGGAAGTGTACAAAGGTCTGGTTCAGGTAATGCCTGGAGTGGTGCACCGATAAGGAAATGACCAGGAGTAAGAGCTTCAAGGTCAGAAGGATCGTTTGAAAGAGGAGTGAGCGGTCTTGAATTTAGACACGCTTCTATTTGTGCCACCGTTGTGGACATTTCTTCTTGCGTGAGGAGTACGTCGAGAGTTACACGGTTTAGAATGTGCTTCGTCGACTTCACGCTGGCTTCCCATAACCCTCCGAATGAGGGCGAGCGTGGAGGAATGAAATGAAATGTAATCCCCAATCGCGTTGACTCTCCTGCTACGGTAAGCTTGTGTTGTTGAGATTGGAACAACCGTTGAAGCTCTTGAAGTTCTCTGTTGGCACCGATGAAGTTGGTAGCGTTGTCACAATAGATGTTCAATGGATACCCTCTTCTGGCACAAAAGCGTCTAAGTGCTGCGATGAAGGCTTCAGTGGTAAGGTTTAGAACCAGTTCTAAATGAGCAGCTTTTGTAACCATACAGACGAAAACACTAATGTATGCCTTGATGGGGTTCTGTTTGCGAGGAGGCTTGATAAAAACTGGTCCCAAGAAATCTACGCCAACATTACTGAAAGGACGAGTCGGTGTAACGCGAACTGCAGGAAGATCAGCCATTGCTTGTTGTGCAAATGTAGGTTTATTTCGAAAGCATGTGATACATTTATGAACCACAATACGAGACTTGTTACGACCATCGATAGGCCAATAGCGACGATGAACTGCTGCTAGTAGATGAGAAGGCCCAGAATGGAGTGTTTGTTCGTGGACATCTTGAAACAAAAGTTCTGTGAATGGATGATTTTTCGGCAGTAAAATTGGATGTTTTCGCTCAAACGGAATAGGAGCATTCTTGAGTCGGCCACCAACCCTGATGAGCTGCTCAGTATCCATTAATATTGGCTTGAAATAACGAAGCGATGAATTCCTTTCAATTGCAGTTTTTGTTCGTAGTCTATCGAAGTCCTTTCGGAACTCTGCAAGTTGAATTTGCCGAATAATTTGTGTTTCTGTGGAGCGAACTTCTGATGGTGCAATGAAACCCACGATGCGTTCAGGTTTTTTCAATCGGCAGTTTATCATAAAACGCCGGCAAAGCGCGAGAATCCTGAGTGCATTATATAACGAATCGTGGCCTGCTAGATATTCACGAATCCATGCGTCACCAAGAGAGGTACACAAGGCTGATATTATTGGAATCTTCCGTCGTTCAAGCTCATGATCCGGAGGAAGTTTTGATTTCCATGAAAACACTGACTCTGGCCATTTTGCATGAGATTTCACCAACCATTCGGGACCGTTCCACCAAAGTGCATTCTCGATTATAGATGCTGGTGTGAGACCACGTGAAATGTAGTCAGCGGGGTTATCTGCGGTCGGAATATGAAGCCAAGTGGCAGATTCAGTTAATTGCTGGATCTCTGCAACACGATTAGCCACAAAACAAGTCCAAGACGACGGCTGACCAGAAATCCAATGAAGAGTCGAATCAGACCATAGATAAATCGGACATTGGATTTGTACACAATCGACGATCCTTTTTTGTAAGTTTGCAAGTAGTAACGCAGCGCATAACTCCAGTCGAGCGAGCGTCGGTCGGCGTTTTTCCAAGGGTGAAACTCTAGATTTAGCAGCTATTAACCGTGATATCACCGCACCAGAACTTGTTAGTGTCCGAAAGTAAACGCAAGCACCATAGGCTCTCTGTGAAGCGTCAGCAAAACCATGTAATTCCACAGATTCTACCTTGTCGGTTAGTATGAAACGAGGAATCGCGAGATGTTTGAGCATTGGCAGTTGTCGAGCTATCTCTTTCCATTTATCATCCAAATCATTCGGCACAGGGTCGTCCCAGGCAAAATTGCGCTCCCAGAGACTTTGTATAAGTATCTTAGCAAGCAGTATAACGGGACAAATCAAACCCAATGGATCAAATAGACTACAAACGTGTGATAATAAATTTCGTTTAGTCGACGAAGACACTTCAGGCCATTCTGGAATTTTGAAAAGAAATTCATCGGACTCTGGTTTCCATAGCAATCCGAGTGCCTTAACTGTAGCTGTGCGATCCAACTCTAAGATAGCTGATTTTTCTATGTGTTCGTCGGGAAATTGTGCCAATACTTCTGGACAATTTGAAGACCATTTACGAAGTTCAAAACCTGCCGAAGCCAACATCTTTGACGTTTCGTTTGATGCAGCTGCTGCTTCCTCTGGAGTATCAAAACCGAACATTAGGTCATCTACGTAGAAACCCTTCTTCACGACGGGCACTGCTAACGGAAAGTTAGTTGCTTCATCATCTGCCAGTTGCTGGAGACAACGTGTTGCCAAATACGGAGCTGTCGTTGTACCGTACGTAACGGTAGTGAGTTCATATGTGCGAATAGGCTCTGATGGTGAAGTTCGCCATAAAATTCTTTGCAGTGGCCAATCTTCCTTTGTAATCCAGATCTGACGATACATCTTTGCTATATCAGCTGTAACAACAATTGCCTTTGCACGGAAACGGAGAATCGTATGAATCATATCGTCTTGTACAGTAGGACCCTTTAACAACAAGTCGTTGAGACCAAAACCAGAAGTAGTTTTGCAGGAACCGTCGAATACTACTCGCAGCTTCGTAGTTGTGCTATCCGGCTTGAAAACAGCATGATGTGGTAAATAGAAGTGTTGCCCTGGTAAATTGTCGACTGGATCGACCAGCTTCATGTGACCCAATTCCAAGTATTCGGTCATGAATTGCGAATATTGTGCGTGAAATTCCGGATTGCTATTCAAACGGCGCTCAAGACAGTAAAAGCGACGCGTGGCGATGGATAATGAGTGTCCCAGCTGACCAACTAGCTCGGTTTTCTTGGGTAATGATACAACATATCGTCCGTTCTGATCTCTACGCGTTGAGGATACAAATTTTGCTTCGCACAACCTTTCCTCCATCGACCAAGAAGAATTAGATTGACACGCTTCGAGTTCCCAAAATCGACTAATGCGTTGCTCTAAGTCACGAAATGTGGACAAATGACTATGAACTTGAGGTTGTGCTCCAGTTATTCCATTCTGATGCAAACCAGATACAAGCCAACCAAAGACCGAATTTTGGAGCAACGGCTTATCATCACCGATCTTCATATGACCGTTTCGAATAAGTTCAAAAAACAACTGCGCTCCAATAACGATATCAATTGGACCCTTTGTAGCAAAAGAGGGATCTGCTAGACGAATATTGTCTGGAATGACCCAATCGCTCGAATCGACTGTCCATGATGGCAAATCATTGGTAACCTTCTCCATAACGATGAACTCCAGCGGAACACGAAAATTATTAAAGCGGGATGCCACGGTAGCCACGGTCGAACAGCTAGCCACAGCAGCAACATCACCACCAATTCCAGCTATCTCTGTGTTATTTGGTGTCTTACGCGTTTTCAAAAGTTGACGGAATCTTTCTGTCATAAGATTCGGTTGCGAAGCGCTATCTAGCAACACCCGAGCGAGAAACAAATTTCCCTTAGGATTAAACACTTTAACGACTGCAGTAGCAAGAAAAATTTGACTGCCGAAAGAATGGCCGAAACGAGACGTCGCCGAGTGTAATTTGTCGGCATCACGTGTAAAGAACGAATGACTTCCAGACTTGGCCTGAACAACAACGTTTGAAATCGCAGGTCCAGTACCGGAAAAAGATGGAGAATCTGTGATCGGATTATGTAATAGCGTGTGATGTTTTGCCCCGCATTCTTTACACGTACCATACTTGCAATTGGCGAATGAATGCTTTCCAAAAAGACAATTGACGCAAAGCCCAGCCTTCGATACAATGGTTGATCGTTGGGCTAACGGTAAGTGCTTGAACTGTTCACAATAATATAGTCGGTGACCCTTTCCACAAAAGGCGCATACATCCTTGGGTTCAGAAGCGATTGCGGGTGTTGAATTTTGAATAAATGATCTTGAATCGTGCGTATTCCTATCTGCCTGTAGGCTTTCAAGTTCGATAACGTACTCCCGAAGAAAAGCAATTAGTTCATTATACGTCGGCATCCGTTTCTTCTCGGCAGCTCTCTGCCACTCACGAAATGTGGTCTGGTCCAGTCGCGACGAGACCATATAAACCAACAACGAACTCCATCCTGACACCTCTTCACCTAACTTCTCCAAAGTTCCCAAGTTATTTTCGAACTCACCTACCAGATAGCTCAATGCTCTAGGGCATTCCTTTTTTACCTTATCTACCTTGAACAGTGCTTCTATATGATTTCGTATTAGAATATTCGTGTTCTGGTATCTATCTGTAATGACTTTCAATGCAATCGAATAGTTGCCATCAGTAACTGATATCTTTTCCACTAACTTCAGCGCTTCACCCTTTAACGTTGACTTTAAATAGAAAAACTTCTGTATATCCGAAAGATCGCAATTATTATGCACTAACGATACGAAACTGTCGTAGAATGAAAACCACTTTAGAATATCTCCGCTAAACTCCGGGAGCTTGATCTCTGGTAACTTGAACGAACGAATTGACTGCACTTGGGTCGGTTGTACATTTCCAGTTTCGCGTTTCGCGGAAACAGATGCTAGAAATGCCTTAAGCATAAAATAATCATTTTCGAAGGCGGCCAAGTCTTCTACAATGTTCAAACCTTCCATTGATTTTCCGTCAATGAGTACTGCTAAGATGCAGGAGCATTCACGAAAACGCTCATAAGTACTATCTAATGCCTCAATTCTAGCAAGCGCCTGCTCAACCTGTGTTTCAGGATCGAAAGATTGCTTGAAATCACGGAGCCTCGCGAGAAAATCACGAGATTGGCGATAAATCGCAAAATGCTTTTTAAACTCGCTTTCCTTTCCCATCGTCAACTGGAAACTGATTCAATATCGCGATTAACTTCTTCCGGAAATGTTCAAAATGGCGATGGTGTCCGAAAAGCCAATTCAGTTTGTGGTTTAAGGTTGTATAAACGGTAATAAATTGAAAAAGTTCACATCGGCATGCAAGGGTTAGTTAGCTGTTTATTTCTCATTGATTAGAAATGAAACGAAATGCGCTTACTCTTTGTTGCGAACGCTCACCCAGCTAACACTCGGGACGCTAAAGTTGTTCTCGTTGACCAAACCCGAAATCCCGCGATGGTCGAAACAGTGAATGCACGATGCTAAACTTGTTACCTTCTATCTCCAATGCCGTCAGATTAGAATTCGCTATAACGCTGAAAGATTGATACGAAGTTCTTTCCGCAATTATTGATTCGAAGATCCGGTTCGAAGGACCATGTACGCTCGCAATAGCGTTGTCCGTGTTCCAATTAGGATCCCTAGCGGCTGGCCAACAGTGACAATCGATGACAATGGAAATCAGAAACGTAGCAATAATTTAGCCGAAAACAATCACCATCAAGCAAAGAGCAATCTAAAATCGATACAGGGTACTTTCTTCATAATGCGCGCTGAATGATAGAAAGACGTTCGCACTCTTTGAGCTGTGGTATACAATTAATTTATTGTCAGGAAAAAACCAGCTGAAGGCTAGTAAAAAAAACCTGAATCTTTTCGATTATTGTTTGATTTGTTTTTTATGTATAAGAAGTGTACTGTCAGTTTGTATGTATAAGTGTGTTACTGAATTTCACACTGAACTTCATATTGGAGTGAATCTGACGAGTGTGCGGTGTGTCATGCTGTGAATAATATTACATATCATTTAACAATAATTTTTTATAATGAATGTTTTCGTAATTAAGTATTCTGTTGTCCGTTGATGCTGTTCTTGGCGGAGATCGTATGATGATTTGATGCGTTAGTGACGTCGTACACGGAACAGTACGCAATAGTTAATAATTTGCGAATTAGTAAAAAAAATAGTGCAGTGGAATTCAAACAAATTTATTTTCTATAAAAATGATTATTTCGTTGTGAAATTTTTGATTCATTTATTCATTTTGATTACTCAGTTCATATTATGAAGGCCATTCTCCTCTGTAGTAGCGAATCTTTATTGGTTCATAAATGTGGATAGGCTGTACGAATTTGCTTGATACACCGAATTGATGCGATCATAACATCACCATTGAATAGGATGCTTGGTAATCCTTACTATTTATATCCATGCGAATGCATTTGTTCCATGTATTAAAGCAGAGTGCTTCACCTGATGAGGAGACGAGTTGACTCCGGATGTATACCCTCGATTCAAAGTTCGAATCGCACCGCTCCTAACACTCCACAGTGGTCCAGGAAGCAAAATTAGCAGGAAACAATTGTTTACGCTTTTATTATTGGGCTTAGAGATTTGAAGTCTTCGGCACGTTAGTTTCAATTAATAAACTGCGTTTTTCGGCCATAGTAGTTTTAGGGTGGTCCTAAAGCAAACTATGAATTAAAAAATTATTTCAAAATCTGGATGAGATAGAACAATGCATCCTTCCTTTAGAATAATCAATTTAAGGCAACTTTGTCGAAGATATTGGTTGTGTATCTATAACCGTTTTTACATTAGAACGGTTAACATATCCTAAGTTAGGGTGCTTCTTAAAAAAAACAGTTTTTATTCAATAACATTTTCATTTGAATTTTCTCAATAAAGTAATGTTCTAAGAAATTCAAGAGCCTAAAGAGGCGCAACTTTTGGTGGAAAAAGATTTTTTTTATACTACCTGGTTCAATAGTTATGATAGATTTTAACAAAAAAATACGCCTTTTTTAAATAACGGTTTCCAAAAATGGCGCAACCCGAAAAAAAAAATTTCGATTGCATGTGATAGCTTATACATTTTTATATAATATGAGAAAAATTTGGAAAACAGTTATTTTTCTATCTCATTTAAATCAAAATTCCGTGCAAGTATTTTTGTACTTTATCATATAACATCTAGCTTAGTAATATACTAAGGAGTGTTAGAAAAAGGATATTTCATGACAAATATTTACAATCTATTCTTTGGACATTTGTCGTACGTATAATAAGATGTAACTTTTAAACTTTTTATCTTTCTCATAAAGAAAAGTTTTACAATCACTGTGCAAACTGATTTTTGAACAGAGGTCCATAGAGCCGAATATCATATACCAATGCAAAAGTGTTTGTGTTTGTAACACTCAGTTTCAATGGGGATCTCAGAGAAATCTCTTTAATTTCATTTCATTTATATGCAATTACATGGTGAAAAGCGCCAACGAATCAATTTCCAAGTGTTTCTTATAAGTGGCCATGGAAAGGAAGGGGATTTTCCAAAACTACTTAGTAAAATTAATTTGAACAATATGTATATTAACGAGTATCATATTACAATATTAGATGCCCTGTATTTTCTGGAAGGAAAACTTTATTAGTATTTTTGTTTGTTTTGTTTTTCAGAGAAATGATGGGATCGGAAGTCATTAGAAGCCTTAAGAACAGATCTTCTAAATTGACCTGCCTGTTGAATTTTCTTGTATTATTTTCCCTAAATCTTCGAATGCATTTGTTTCTCATTTCTGCTGCTTCTTCTGAGAACATTCCAATTGGAAGAATTGCATATTGTACAATAGCGACTCCATGCACGAGTAATTTGTGTACAGTTGGTGACAAAGCGTACCAACCATACAACTTGTTGTATAGCTCATGTGTACTGTTCGTATATATTCCGAAAGACACCACATCAATCTCCATTTTGCTGTTAATTAGTGATAGTATAACATAAAATCTTTCCAATAAATCATGATTCAGTCCTGTAATTTTAGCAACTATTTCTCTTCCTTCAAAAAAACCGCCTCGCAACATTACCGCTGTTTGAATTTCCTTCCCCTGGCCGAGGTTCACTGATTGTAGACCTAATTGTTCTCGAAGAGCCGAACGGATAGATTTTTCATGATGACTCACTGCATTATTATTCTTTGAAACTTTCCACGTTGGTTTCTCCAAGCACAAACGATAAGAAATCTTGAGAAGCAACTCCATAGTGCGAATATACGCATGAAGCGGAGAGAGTCCGAACTCGTATTTGGAAGGATCATCATACGAGTCTACTGCTTCTTTTGGAAGATTAAGTTTCATTACGGATCGCTGACAAATGAAGCAAGCTTGTGAAGAAGTTCCCGTCAAATCGTTAATAACTTTCGTGTCTAATTAACAGCAAAATGGAGATCGATGTGGTGTCTTTCGGAATATATACGAACAGTACACATGAGCTATACAACAAGTTGTATGGTTGGTACGCTTTGTCACCAACTGTACACAAATTACTCGTGCATGGAGTCGCTATTGTACAATATGCAATTCTTCCAATTGGAATGTTCTCAGAAGAAGCAGTAGAAATGAGAAACAAATGCATTCGAAGATTTAGGGAAAATAATACAAGAAAATTCAACAGGCAGGTCAATTTAGAAGATCTGTTCTTAAGGCTTCTAATGACTTCCGATCCCATCATTTCTCTGAAAAACAAAACAAACAAAAATACTAATAAAGTTTTCCTTCCAGAAAATACAGGGCATCTAATATTGTAATATGATACTCGTTAATATACATATTGTTCAAATTAATTTTACTAAGTAGTTTTGGAAAATCCCCTTCCTTTCCATGGCCACTTATAAGAAACACTTGGAAATTGATTCGTTGGCGCTTTTCACCATGTAATTGCATATAAATGAAATGAAATTTAAGAGATTTCTCTGAGATCCCCATTGAAACTGAGTGTTTTTTTTTTTCATAAATACGTTTATTTCATAGGCAATATACATAAGTTTTTCTTCGCCGTGGCATCCACAATACATAGTAGTTTAAACCTAATACATTTCGAATATCATATTAGTATGTTGGTACTCATTGGTTAATCTAAACACTGTTTTTATCAAGCGAGTTGCTATTTTAAATTACATTAAATAAAATACATTTATTTTGTACATGATCTCATAACTATTTCAGGTTTGTTTGTATCAGTTCACCACTTATATTCAATATCCTATAGTTGGCTATTGGTTGAACTCATGGAAGAGAAAACAGTCTAACATAAAATAAAATTTAAATTGGAACTCCAATGGATTTAATGAAATGATAAAGAAGTTTCATGTATGGAAGGTCACGACAAGCAAGAATGTCGCGAACTGGGACATTGGATAGTCTACCTTGGGTACGCAAGGAATTTATTAGTTGAGATCTGACATCACGAAACTCCACGCATGTCCAAACAACATGGTCAATATCGCGGTAACCTTCGCCGCAAGCACAATGATTAGTCTCGGAAAGTCCAATTCGAAGGAGATGTGCATCTAACGTGTAGTGATTGGACATGAGTCTGGACATCACACGAATGAAATCTCTACTCACATCCAGTCCCCTGAACCATGCCTTTGTCGATATTTTAGGAATAATTGAGTGCATCCACCGACCCAGATCATCTTTATCCCAAGAAGCTTGCCAGCTGGCAAGTGTTCTTTGGCGAGACGCGCTATAGAATTCGTTGAAAGCAATCGGTCTCTCATAAATCTCACCCTCAATAGCACCACGTTTGGCTAAACTATCGGCTCTTTCATTGCCTGGAATGGAGCAATGAGGCGGAACCCAAACTATTGTGATTTGATAATTATTATTCAATATGACGTTCAGGCACTGTTTTATTTTGCCCAAGAAAAAAGGTTCATTTTGGCAAGCAGCGTTTGAGCGAATAGCTTCAATTGCACTCAGACTATCTGTGAAAAGAAAATAATGGTTTGGAGATAATGTGACGATTACACTCAAACTATAATGAACTGCTGCTAACTCTGCTATATAAACAGATGCAGGTTCTTGAAGCTTAAATGAGACCGAAACATTATTGTTGAATATACCAAACCCAGTAGCCTCATCAATTCGTGATCCGTCCGTGTAAAATATTTTCTCAGAGTCAATATGCCTGAACTTACTTGTAAATATTTTTGGGATTTCCATCGAGCGTAGGTGTTCCGGGATTCCACGCACTTCGCGCTGCATGGATGTGTCGAAAAATAAAGTTGAGTCAGGGACATTTAGGAGGCTGAAACGGATAGGAATATATCTTGAAGGGTTGATTTCCTGTGACATATGGTTAAAATATACTGTCATGAATCTTGTTGAGATTGAAGCTCAACTAGCCTTTCGAAGTTATTAATAACCAGGGGATTCAGTACCTCACATCTTATTAGCAGTCGCGATGAAAGCTCCCAAAAACGATCTTTCAATGGAAGAACTCCCGCCAGAACTTCAAGACTCATTGTATGTGTCGAATGCATGCACCCTAAAGCAATTCGCAAACAACGATATTGAATTCGCTCTAATTTGATAATATGAGAGTTTGCAGCGGAACGAAAGCAAACGCATCCATATTCCATCACTGAAAGTATCGTTGTCTGATACAATTTTATTAGATCTTCCGGATGAGCACCCCACCAAGATCCTGTTATTGTTCGAAGAAAATTTACTCTTTGTTGGCATTTTGTTATCAGAAACCTAATGTGTCCTCCCCACGTGCATTTGGAATCAAACCACACCCCAAGGTATTTGAAAGTCAAAACCTGTTGGATCATTCTTCCCATCATATGAAGCTGAAGCTGCGCGGGATCATGCTTTCGTGAAAAGACGACCAGCTCTGTTTTCTCCGCAGAGAATTCGATACCCAGATGAACAGCCCAAACGGACAAGTTATCTAAGGTATCTTGCAATGGTTTTTGCAGATCAATAGCTTTGGGTCCAGTAACTGAAACTACGCCATCATCTGCCAATTGTCTTAGTGTACATGGGGTTACTAGACAGCTGTCAATGTCATTCACGTAAAAATTATAAAGGAGCGGACTGAGGCATGATCCTTGCGGTAGACCCATGTAGCTAATTCTGAATGTTGCCAAATCGCCATGTGAAAAATGCATGCGTTTCTCTGACAAAAGGTTGTGCAAATAATTATTTATAACCGCTGGGAGTCCATGTTGGTGGAGCTTGTTTGAAAGAACATTAATGGAAACTGAATCAAATGCTCCTTTAATGTCTAAAAATACAGATGCCATTTGTTGCTTTTGAGCGAAGGCAATTTGGATGTCAGACGAAAGCAATGCTAGGCAATCATTCGTCCCTTTATTTCTTCGGAAGCCAAATTGAGTATCTGATAACAAACCTTTCGTCTCGACCCAAGTGTCGAGACGTCGAAGAATAATTTTTTCGAACAATTTTCTGATGCAGGACAACATTGCAATAGGTCTATATGAGTTGTGATTGGAAGCTGGTTTCCTCGGCTTTTGAATGGCGATAACTTTCACTTGTCTCCAGTCAGGTGGAACAATATTTTGCTCAAGAAACTTGTTGAACAATTCCAACAAACGTCTTTTTGCGAGGTCGGGCAGATTCTTCACCAAATTGAATTTAATTCTGTCCAACCCAGGAGCGTTATTGTTACAAGACATGAGTGCTATGGAAAATTCCATCATTGAAAAGGGGCTATCAATGGAATCATCATTTGAAGAAGACTCCCTAATAATGCTATGCGTAGGAACAGAATCTGGACAAACTTTCCTCGCAAAATCAAATATCCATCGATTCGAGTACTCCTCACTCTCATTTCCTACGTTACGATTCCTCATTCGTCTGGCCGTATTCCAAAGAGTGCTCATTGAGGTTTCTCTTGACAAACCTTCGACAAAATGTCTCCAATAGCTGCATTTCTTGACCCGAAGTATGTTCTTGTACTTGGTTTCTAAAACCAAGAATTTTTCAAAATTCTGAGGAGTTCCTCCTCCTCGTTTTAAAAACGTCTTGAAAGCATTTTGTTTCGCGTGTTTAGCATCTGAGCACTCTTTGTCCCACCAAGGATTTGGAGGTCTTCTGATAGACGATGGACCAAGAAATCGTTTGGTTTGTGCTTGTTCAGCGGCCTCCAGTATCGAACAAACGAGGAAGTCATATTCTTCAAGTGGGGGGAGCTCTTCCATTGAAGTTAAGACACTTGAAATATTACTTTGGTATTTAATCCAGTCAATATTTTTTGTCAAATCATATGGAATATTAACTGAATTAGCAATGCCTTTGTTACTGCTAATTGAGATGATGATTGGTAAATGATCGCTACCATGTAAATCAGGAAATACTTTCCAGGTGCAATCTAGTCGAATTGAAGTCGAGCACAGAGATAAATCTAATGCACTTGGACGTGCAGGAGGTCTTGGGATCCGTGTCATGCTACCCATATTCAATACTGTCATGTTGAAATTGTCGCAAATATTATATATTAGAGATGATCTGCTATCATTGTAAACGGAACCCCACATCATTCCGTGCGAATTGAAGTCTCCTAAAATCAAACGTGGAGCAGGAAGGGCTTCGACAATTTCATTAAGCTGTCGTTGTCCAACTTGAGCTCTTGGTGGAATATATACCGAAGCAATGCAAATGTCTTTTCCTTTAATGTTTATTTGACAAGCAACAACTTCTATACTAGAAGTCGAAGGAATGTTTAATCTATAAAAGGAATAACATTACTTAATTCCTAAAAGCACTCCACCATACGGAGAGTCTCTATCGAGACGTATAATGTTAAAGTCATTAAAATTTAAGGCTATGTTTGATGTAAGCCATGTTTCGCACAAAGCAAATACATCACATTTTTGACTATGCAACAAAACTTTAAATGAATCAAGTTTTGGCATGATGCTTCGACAATTCCACTGCAGAACAGTGATTGAATCATTTGCGGCGGATGATAAATTATCCATCAAATGATACAAAACCTGAAAGAACTGGCCATTGAGCTGATAGCTGTTTCAAAAAAGTTCTAGCTATTGGAAGGAATGCCGTTATGATGGTCTTTAGAGGTTCAGAAATATTGAATGCAGCGAAAATCCATTCTACAATTTCCGAAAATTTCAGTAATCCTGTTGGTGAATGTGAAATGGAGCCCACTGGATTATTGTCTTTTCTTGAGCTAGTTCCTGGATTGGTTTGTGAATTTGACAAACCAGGAGGCACAGTTTTTGGTTTTAAATTTGGCTTTTTAGCTTTAACACGGGGATCTTTTTTTGAAGGTGTAATTTTAGGTGTCTTTTTTGGTATTTTATGGTTTGGTAATCTCCTCTTAACAGACCCTTGAGGAGTGACAAACGAGGTATCTTCACTATTTCCGTCAGAGTCAGATTCCTCTGGCTCCGCAAGATTTGAAAAACCGTTTTCGGTTTCCAAAGGGGAGACATGTATGACCGTTTTAAGCATTTCTGCATATGTGCGCTTAGACCGTGCTTTTAAAGAAAGCTTCATTTTGTCTTTACGCAGCTTAAATGCAGCGCACACTGAAAGATCATCATGAGGACTTTCCCCACAATAAACACATTTTTCAACATCTTTATCGCAAAGATTATCCTTATGAGGCCCTTGACATTTGATACATTTGGACTTATTACTACAGTAAGTAGCTGTATGTCCGAATTTTTTACAGTTCGTGCAATTCATAACATGCGGTACGAAAAGCCGAACAGGAAGACGAATTTTATCGATATAGACATGGCTAGGCAATGCAGATCCGGCAAATGTTACACGAAACGAATCTGAGGGACGATAAGACTTTTTTCCATCGACAATAGATGCTGAGTACAATTGTTTGCACTCGAGTATCTTAACTCCCTCAAGCATGGAGTTTTTAAAACGGCCAACTCCATTTTTAAGTAAATCATCTGCTGTCAGACTTGCTTCAGTCACAACACCGTCAATTTCCACCTCCTTCGATGGAATGTAAACTCGATATTCAATAGCAAATAATTTACAGGTTACAATATCGTTTGCCTGTTTCAAGTCGTTAACAACAACTCGAATTTTATCTCTATTAACCTTACAGATTTCTTTGACTTCAGAGAAATGTGATGTCAAATCCTTTGTAATTTGCATCAAGTTTAAAATCTTTTCTTTTTTTCGAAGATAGACTATCCATGGCCCAGTGGTACCCTGTGGATAATGTTTAGCCCTCGGAGTATTTAAACTCTTACTAGTATCCGGAATCGGATTCGGATGATCTTCCATGAGATCATCCATTACATTAATTTTTTTTTGTAAATTAATAATACCAAAATAAAAACTTATGTTTAGTAAAATTTCAGATATAAGAAATAAAAAATAAATTAAATTAAATCTACCTTGTAGCTGATGTCTCTGTTCCTTTATCGTGAAGAACGACGTGAAGCTCTTCCAACGATTTCCAATTGGCAGTCTTCTGCTGTTTCCAATTGGCAGTCTTCTGTCGTTTATTGCTATCTCAGTTGCTCTGCCGTCGTTGTGAACACCACTGCACTTGCTGTGCTGCCTGTACCTGACCCCAGGTACAGTGCTTTTGCTCTTGGTGGCGATCAAATGCGATGCTTGCAGTGTAGCACCTCGCGATATATGCCGTCTCTTTTGATCCTACGCAGCGTACAAATTCTGGTACCTGGTAGATCAGCACTGGGTTGCTTTAGCACCTCTGTGCCTTTGCACCCCTTCGTCTTCGCACCTTTATGCGATGGCACCTCTGTGACTCGTCACTTCTATGCTCTCGCACCTCTGTGTCTCTACACCTCTGTGCGTATGAACGGGATGGCCTTCGTTGCTAGCTTTCCAGTCGGGAAACGCCCCGAATATTGCGTTTGCTATGGGCAGTTTAACTACCTGAAGCTTAGAATTGTCTCGGTAGCAGCCGTTAACTCACGAGCCAGTACAATCGAAACACAACCTCTTCGCTTGAATGGTTTTTACTGAATGAAACTGAGTGTTACAAACACAAACACTTTTGCATTGGTATATGATATTCGGTTCTATGGACCTCTGTTCAAAAATCAGTTTGCACAGTGATTGTAAAACTTTTCTTTATGAGAAAGATAAAAAGTTTAAAAGTTACATCTTACATCTTGCACGGAATTTTGATTTAAATGAGATAGAAAAATAACTGTTTTCCAAATTTTTCTCATATTATATAAAAATGTATAAGCTATCACATGCAATCGAAAAATTTTTTTCCGGGTTGCGCCATTTTTGGAAACCGTTATTTAAAAAAGGCGTATTTTTTTGTTAAAATCTATCATAACTATTGAACCAGGTAGTATAAAAAAAATCTTTTTCCACCAAAAGTTGCGCCTTTTTAGGCTCTTGAATTTCTTAGAACATTACTTTATTGAGAAAATTCAAATGAAAATGTTATTGAATAAAAACTGTTTTTTTAAGAAGCACCCTAACTTAGGATATGTTAACCGTTATAATGTAAAAACGGTTATAGATACACAACCAATATCTTCGACAAAGTTGCCTTAAATTGATTATTCTAAATTATTGTGGAAGGATGCATTGTTCTATCTCATCCAGATTTTGAAATAATTTTTTAATTCATAGTTTGCTTTAGGACCACCCTAAAACCACTATGGCCGAAAAACGCAGTTTATTAATTGCAACTAATGTGCCGAAGACTTCAAATTTCTAAGCCCAATAATAAAAGCGTAAACAGTTGTTTCCTGCTAATTTTGCTTCCTGGACCACTGTGCACTCCTAATACCAAGCCTAAAAAAGTTACGCGGAGCACCAAGCCTGAAAAAAAGTAACGGTAACTTTGAGCTAGCATAGCTCAGTTGTTACTTGACCAATTTCGATAAATTTTACACCTTCGAATTTTGTAAAGCTTGTAGATTATTTTAAGTATATCATTATTGACGATCGTTTAAGAAAAACTAATGAAAATCTGATTTCTCCCGTTCCAAGTTTTTGTTAAGCTCAAAATATACCCTATCTGCATTCATGCGGCATCTGCATTGCAAATGGGATATTGAGAACTTCAACTTTACCGAGTCATAACTTTGTTGTTAGTCAACCGATTTTAGAAATTTGTTCACCAGGTACTACTTCCAGAAATAAAATAAACTAAAAAAAAACGAAAAATAGGGTTTTCCATCCAAAGTTATAATGAAAACTGTAGATAGATGACCTCAGAAAAGGTGAGACTGTTTACAATGATCGTAAATATCTCGAAATTCATAGCGATGACCTATATATTTTTACACATCAATTGATTGCCATTCAAAAATTGAAGCGATGACATATACATTTTCTACTCGAAAATATTGGAATCATCACCAGATATAATGTATTAATGAACAAAATTATATATCCGTTCAAAGAATTTCAAAAAAATTGGTACAAATACAAAACTTTTAAATTATAGGACATATATTTTTCTATTATTTTATTTGAAAATTAATTATGAACAAAATTTACAAAAAAAAAACTGAAACTTGGATTTCACTGAAAATCTTAAAAGTTCTGGTAAATATACCTAAGCTCTAAAAATATTTCTTAAATTAATTTCTTTTCTAATTTTAAGATATTTGGAATTGATAAAATATTTCAGAAATTTCATGTAAACCGGTAATTTTTCAAAATGGAAAAATATCAAACTATCACCATTATCTTTACGTTTCGTCTTAGACTTGTCAGTGCATAGCAGTTTATGTTGAACTATTATGCCACCTCCAGTTCAACATAAACCGCCGAGACTAAACCGAAACGTAAACATAATGAAATTGTTTGTTTGCCCTAGCACAAACAAGATTAATTCCTAAACAAATTCCAATGCGGGCAGGAACCACTCACCCACCTACAGCTTTACGCAATTAAAGATGATCCCAAAATATTGGTAGTGCAGGGTTCCATTCAGTAAAAAGCATTCAAACGAAGAGGTTGTTTTTCGAGACGAAGATAACTGTAAGCTGCAGGTAGACAACCTGTTAATGCTAATCGCAAAGGCTACAGCAAAGCCAATATTCGGGGCGATTCCAGTTTCAGAAGTACTTCACTGAGAAAGATGGCCTAACCGATCTGAACTAGCTTTCATGTTTTTCAAAAATCAAACAAAATAATTCTAAGTTTGTGAAATATAAATTTTAATATTCTATCGATTATAATTGATGTCGTTTAGGATAGCGGAAAATTAAAGATATATGATTTTGTTCTTAATTGTTGTAAAACAAAAATCAAGCAATGTATTATTTTTAAATTGTAGTTGTTTTTTTGCCATGGGTTAGTATATAAATTTTGTATATTTTTACGTTCTATTTCTTATTGTATAAGGCCATTGAAATTATTTAAAATTGTTGTATTATCACAAAACTTATTTTATTAGAAAAGTTCAAATTCTACGTCTCTATGAAATAGGTGAAATGAACACGGATGAGAATTTTGAAATTTCCGATCTTCTACCGATTTTTTTGTGATTCTACGAAAAACATAAAACAAAATCAGAATTTTAGTAGTTATCAATTGCGTTTGGGTTGTGCATAAAAATTGTTTAGATCTTTTGTCCAATATAAAAATATAATTATTTTTAGAGTTTAGGTATATTTACCAAAATTTTTAAGATTGTCAGTGAAATCCAAGTTTCAGGTTTTTTATTGTAAATTTTGTTTATAATAAATTTCCAACTAAAATATAATATAAAAAAAAATGCCTTTAAATTGATTTAGCTGTAAATTGTTCATTCCTGAGAAGGATAGTAACAATAACGTCAAATGGTTTATTATTTATAACAATGTTTAAATGAGAGTAGTGCAAAAAAACAAAATTTCGTTTTATAAACATATTTTTTTTGTTAATTTTGGCATCTATGTATTTCAAACGCGATTACGTAAGGTTATTTTTTCTTACATGATTTTTGGTCAACGTATTACATGTCAGTTCTGCCAACCATCTGTTCGCTACGACAATCCTTGCACTGAAACTGCAGCAAAGAGCCATCTAACAACATCAACTAACGTACAGCAAGGCGCAACTATTGCAACTAAGCAATGGCGAAAAGAAATCGAAAATCACTTGATAACAACACTGACGTAGTAATGTATGAAAAGACGAACTGCGATCAAAGTGCCTCTAAATCTTTACTGAAAGACAATGGAAGTTTTTTGATTTCACAGAAAGATGCCTCATCGGTCACGTTATGCTTGTACACAAATAAGCCTGAATTCGAATTTTCGGTGAAAATGGTATATGATACGGCCCTAATTGCTAATCTTTTCTATATGAGAGAAACAAAACTATTACATGACTACTATTACGATTATATTCATACTAAGAATTCTTTCAGGTCAAATTTGTCATTTGTCATTTGTCAAATTCAGCAAAATTTTCTTGATTGTTCTAGCACACATATTATGCTACATTATAACGATTTATATGGCCTTGACTCCAACGTAAGGTTTCCTCGGAGATGTTGTGAATTAGTGAATCACACTAATAAGAGCGTGCGCAAGCTACATTCGTCAAGCGGGAAATAAATATGGTAATTGCACAATTATACAAATATCGAAACGTACGAACAAAACAAGCAGTAAATGAGATGAGATATGGGTTACCAAAACATAATTGAAGAAAAAATGTTCACGTGTAAAGCAGTACCAGTTATGAATATTGTAACTTATTTTTGATTGCATCCATGGTTATGCTCAATCCCAAATCAATTGGTTTAAAATCGACCTTTCCCTTGTGTATTTTATTCTAAAATCTCCCCGTCTGCACCGTTATGTGTAGAATAAGTGCGAGGGATAGTGAAGGTGTAAAGTTTTACACGAAACCGCAAAAAAGAACTGGTTTGAATTATACCGGTATCGTGAAAAAAACTAGTTGGAGGTGAACAAGTTCCTTGAATAAGCTGTCGTTATAGAGGAGATTATCAAACAAGATCGGTAACAACGTTCTGTTTCAAAAATCTCCTACACCTACTAGTATGAGTTTATTATTATGTAAAAGCTTACACGCTCTCTTTTGTGAATGTTACGATGAGGTTTCTTATAACAGAAGAACCATTTATTAAAAGCTTTTCAAAGCTCTATACCAGCTTAGAATAAACGGTTTCAGAATAAAAGTTCGATCTGTAACAAATTCTTGTTCCAAAACCGCCTGTTGCAAAGATTTCTTACTAAAAACATTTCGCGTGTTGAATTATTGTCATCCACAGATTTTATTTCACACACAATAATATCGAAGCATTTAATAGAAAACACTTCATTTGATCGATAAACAATTGGAGCAATTACACCGTATTTTGAGACTGCCAACAAAGCTCAATCAATAAATTTTCAAACTATTAATTCACATATACACAAACCAAGGCCGATACGGATCCTTGTCTGGCACATGGGGCGACGAAAATTGTTTAGCAGAAGCAGCGCAACGATTTACTCAACAAAACTTTCGTCACCTAAGGCTGGGCCACATTCGGTAAATGCCATTGCAGATTCATCTTAAAGCAGACAATCGTTGACTGTGTCGGCTGTTCAATGGGAGCTAAGCAAATAAACTAGCCTAGTGGAAAATTGTGCATTTGAATGTGTCAATCACCACACTCAAATTAATCGAATTCAAATGTTCAGTTCGTAACTTTTTCTTCTTTTATTTACAGCATGAAATTGCTTGTTGAGCTCCCGAGGCAAGGGCGTCCACCATCAAAAATCTTAGCACAGTATAAACCTGATTAATTAGCGAATGGACATTGTGTTCGCTTCGTTGGCCGACAGACAAATGAATTCAAAAGTCAATAGAAGGGGTATATAAAGGGTTAATTTACTTATGGATATATATATATATATATATATATATATATATATATATATATATATATATATATATATATATATATATATATATATATATATATGTATACTTTTAGAGAAAATGAATATAGTATATTTGACACAAATTATGTAAATTTATGTTTTAGGAGACCGACAAAATTTAAAATGATCTAACGCATATTTAATGCATTCTAACCTATTTTTATGTAATATAACATGTACGTTTACACGCCTGCTTTCAGGTTACGTACACTGAACAAATATTTAAACCATTCTTGTAAAATTCAGTCATTTTTCGAATTACGTTGAATGGAGTCGTATGTACACAATTAGAAAAAAATACATCTTTATAGATGCACATACAAAAACGTGCTTGATCCACCTAGCAGTGAGATGATACCTTTTTTTATCAATTGGCATGTTATTTTTGCATGAATATTCTTCAGTGTTTCAGTTTCCATGACATTATTTTAATGAGCGTCGTTTCAAGCGGCAGAGATTTTAATCACTCATTATTCTGTAATGTCGAACTGCAAATCGGATCGAATTTGAATCTAAAAGTGTGACAATCGATTGAATATTCCATGAGATGTCGAAATAAGTTCCACTTTAGAGTTTACGGTTATTTTCGATACTTCCAGATCCGGTATTTCACGAGAAAAATGAGTAACACTATTTAATTTCGTTTCACATAATTCAGGAACCTTTTTTGGGAGTATACGACTTTTCATATGAATCTGAGTTTGAAGAAAACGGTTGAGTCATCTCCGACAAAAATTGAGTGAAATTATTGGTCACACATGCATTGGCTGATTTCGACGAACTGATTCGAATGGTATATTCGTGTTATGTTCTTCCAACAAGTAGTTTGAAACAATATAATTATGGAATTGCTTTCAACTCGAAAATTCTGCCATCATCTGGTTTACATATGTCATATTCGAACGATTATGTTGCCAAAAACGAACCGTGCTAAAATATGTCCGAGGCAAAATGTCATGAAAAAGGATGCTATACACAGTCTTTTTGGTACTTAGAAACAATTGTATGTAACAGTATAAAAAATTGTGTTTCACGTTGCTCCCAAACATTGCTTTGTCATATAGCGCTCAAAACTCCTACTACTGAAATAAGGCGAAAAGTCGCTTACACAAAAATATCGATAAATCCGTTGAAATGGACGGATTTTAACAATTTATGGCTTGTTGGATAGTTATTATCATGTGGAATCTAAGTCCGGAAACATATCCTCTTTTCGAGGTCAAGTGTGACAGATACTGTCAAAAAAGTGAAAATTTTGACATAAAACATCGTATAACTCAAAAAGTAAACATCCGATCTTAAAACCATTCAAAAGCGTTCTGGGTGACGGGGAGACCTTTTATTTGTGACTAGTTTGATCAAAATCGGTCCAGCCATCTCTTAGATCTCAACCTCTTAGTTGACAACACACATACAGATACACACACATACACACACACACGGACATTTTCTCAGTTCGTCGAGCTGAATCGATTGGTATATGACATTCGGCCCTCCGGGCCTCGGAAAATTTTTCTAAAGTTTGAGCGAATTCTATACCTATTTTTTATATTTATAAAAATGGTAAAAACGTCGCATTCACATTCACATTCACAATTCAAAGCATGTAAAGATAAGTCATATAATTAATTTCACAGTTAATTTTGCTGAAGCTTTCATCGATACAGACATAAAATTTATTTTTACATATTAATAGATGTAATATTGTGTCCGGCATTTCCCGTGAGCTGTTCCGCAGAATCGGTATCACATCTATAACATTTAATCGTTTGCAGTGTTGTTCCGGTTGAAAAATGAGTGCTGGGAAGGTTTCAATCAATTAAGTGCGCGTTTTCGGTTTTGTCCTTCAACAGCAAATGGAAAGGGTCTACCGCTGATAAGTGCTTGGATCGTCTAGATGGCTAGTTCCGATGAAGTGGGATATCCGAGAAGAAAGTGGTTCATTTAAAATTGTTTGCTAGAATCGAAGCGGCGAATAGCCATTTTGTATGCCCAACATGTTTGATCATGTTTGTTCGGTTGTAAGAGAAGAGTGCCGATGAGTGTCGCGCTCATTTATGGTTCGGCAGAATTATAGCGGAGAAGAGAGCATTTTTTTCGCACAGTAGTCGTGTTTCATCTCGCGTAGTTAACTGGAATGCGAATGGGAGAAAAGGATACTGTTTTTCTCTAGGACAGGACCAGACAACTGGCTGAAAGTCAAGTGATTTCCATATGCTAGGAGAGTGTGAGTGCACAAAAACTAAGGAAAGATGCGATAAAAAAGGACCCAAACTGGTGAGATCTGTCTGATATAGCGCTTTTAGAATTCTTCACAATCTATCAGTTTTCACAGTAATGTGAAAACTTGTATCATGATGCCATATCCATCCATTCTATCCAAAAAGCATTACATCATAGTATGAATTGAGATCTTTCCATGCTGGAAAGGTGTTTGTTCTCACCACTATAACAATTCTCTTTTTCTGCTCCAGAAACCGATATTAATTGTGTTGGTGCCACAGTACCGAAGAATTAGGGCTAGGTTAGAAACCACGTACAACGAATCTTAATGATTTTTATCGCATAGACATCTCTTGTGTAAGGAATCTGACTACTTTTACTTTGGGCCTGTTATGAAAGATCTGGGAAAACTGTTTTATAACATAATTCGTAAAAATCGAAGACGGTACCGAAAATAGATACCTTCGGGTAGCCTAATACTCCATGGAGTCTACGTGGTTTGTTAATAGCCCCTCATACAATACGTGGTGCAACGTTGCCAGGTATACCGATTTCTCTGACCTCTATACCGCAATACAGATATGTATTCCCAAAATACCAATAATTGACGGATCGTACAGATAAATACCGATTTTTTTGCTCGCCATAATGAGCTTTGGTGACATTTTCTTATGTTACGGGATTCTGATACCGATATGGTACAGATAGATTTTTACGCCAAATACAGGCAACCGCAGAAACTCGCGAAAGTCCATCATCGCCATTCTAAGCAGGGCATTATACAGACATACAGGCATTGCTGGTCAAATTACACATGAATTGTACTGTACAACTCGTGCATATTTGTGTTGTTCTACATGTATCTGCATTGGGTGCTGGTTTTTGCTAAGACCTTTTATAAGTATTAGTATTATAATTCAATTATTATTTCATATATTATCGTCTTACACTATTTTATGTTATTATATACTATGTTGTATGATATTATACTGCATTGCATTATATCACATTATATTGTATTATATTAAAATATATTTTATTATATTATATTATATTATATTATATTATAGGGTTTATTATGAGTAGTACTACGTACCTCTGCGCAAAATATAAATTTGTTTTCCTTATAAGTTATCATTTTTGAAGTAACTTTCAACTAAATATCAAGGTCGTCACAAGGTGAGCTTGGTTCTCACTGGTTCCTGTCTCATGCCTACACGTGTGTCTGTGGTGACAGATGGTCTATGGAATGCGTTGATGGCAGAATGAGAGGATGAGAAATGACATATAAATTCAAGTAATATAATATCATAGCATATCGCAACATATCATTTTATTTATTCTATTATTTATTATATAATTCATTGAACTATATTATATTGTTTTTTATTGTTATTTTCATAATTAAATTTATTGTTATTATTATTAATTTGTCATCAATAATAATAACATATAATATTTTTATAGATGTACATATTATTATTATTATTATTAGAAGAGAAATATTCTACTTCCTGCAGTATTGCGAAGATAGAAGAGCATAACTGACACTCTACATTAACTGTTGTTTTATATCATGTATCGTAATATATTATATTATATTATGTTATATTATATTATTTTGTAAGCTATTATATCATTTTATGTTATATTAATTTCATTACACTATGTTTGATTGTATTTATCAATATAAAACATTTTGCACGGGGCGTAAAGGGGAGGGAGCATCAGGGCATCGGACGAATTGATGACTGGACGAGGGATTGTGGATAGCCAGCCCAAGTCACTTGAAGGAAACTTGTTTCCTTCTGAAGGTTTGACATGAGTCTGACGCGCCCTTCTCAAACAAACCATCAGGCGGGTTCAAGCATGTATAGCGATATGCTTCATCCATGCACTGGATATTATGGTTGAAAGAGCATCTTTTATTCCCGCGGAATACGAGTAAGTGACTCTACTTACGTATCCGCCCAACCCTTTTTGTTCGCTTTTCGGTAACAGCTATAGTAAGAAGGTGAATGGATGAGTCATATCGGGGCTACTGTAAGTCTACCCGCATCCACTGGCAAGTCCTTGAACTGATGGTGGCTTCACTTCACATCACATCACATCACATTAATAGATGTAATATTGTGTCATCACCGAAGAAGTTATGGTACGCTTGAATTTACGTTACGAATTTGAATTTATTTCACTTTTTCTAAGACTGCAGAATTGCGTCACATGCTAATTCCTTAATTTTTTGCTGTGTATGTATGTATCTTTAGCCACCGTCAATTCAAGACTTCATCGAAAAATTCGTGTAATTTACTCTAGGCGAATGGTCCGTCCCTGTCCATCTATCACTGTTTCTTCTATGCTGAAAAATATTGTTATTGTTTGGCACCGTTATCTTCACGGTCCGTTATACTATTGAATGAATTAAAATAATACAACCTTTAATCAATTAGTTATGAATGATATTCTTTATGTATCAACTATACTGTACTCGAAATCATCTCAGATTCACCCCAGTGTGACTTATTGAATCTGTTACTTGATTCTGAAGATAAGATTATTATTATTATACTGATATTATCAGCAACTCAAAGTACTAGTGCTTTTTAAATACGATTCTTCTGCAAACAGTTTATTTTGGAAATGGTTAGTTGTTTATCGGATTGTATTATCTTGTAAAATAGTTTCTTCATACAATTACTGGTTTAATAACGCCTGGAGCTTGAATAATAATATAAAGTCAGTCTTGACATTACATTCCTTTTGTGGAATTTGGACTTTTTGTTTCAACAGACTTCGCAGCCAATTCATAGCGTACATAATCATTGCATGACTAGTACTACAATCGAATATAAAAATGAAAAATGAAAAATAATATGCTGATACTATTTTCGGTGGCAATCAGTCGCTAAATTTTTCGTTAATTTATTTTTTAGCAAATGGTACTAAAACATTCTACAGTTAACTTACAAAACCTGACTACTGCACTGTAGCATTATCATTTTACGTTTTTAAAAAGCGTACTCTCTTATTGAAAATTAAAATGTGTTCTACTTCAAAAGGTTCCATCAATCACAGCAATCTATGTATGTGTTAAGAACGATTAGAGCAAACCTAAGCTGCTGGGTAATGATATCACCAAGAAATTCAAAGCTAGTCTAGGTTCTAATGAAATACGATGCGTACATCCTCTTGAACGACGCAACGTATGTAAAGATGGACTGTGGGCAACATCCCGGATGAATGTTCTATTGGTCATTGGTTGATATGATGTCCCTGTGAAGTTCAAATTTACTGATATCGATAAATTCGCAAGAAAGCTAATAATTTGGCAAGGCATTTGCAGCTGCGGACAAAAAACAAGTTTCTGAGGCAAAAAAGACTATGGACTCCCAAATTTTCAAGAACAAGTGCCTCACAAAGGGTATTTTTTCGTGCATTGAAGCTCGCAGTGAAGAAAGTTTTTGGTCTGTTTTGGTAAACCCTAACTACGTTGATTTTTTGGACAATCATCATACGAACGCTCCCGCTTAGTTGAGACATATTGGAAAAAATTAGCAGTTGAAGAATAAGGGAAATGTGACTCGGGATGCGACTGAAAGCAAATGGTATTCGAAAAAAAATCGAAATTTCATTTTGAGTTCTCAATATTGTTATTTCATTCAATTGGTTCCGCCAAAAATCGTTCATGGAAACAGTTTAGGAAACTTTAGAAAAAATGGTTAAAAAATAATTATATAAACCATTCATTTATGACTTCGTTATGAAAAAACATAATATTTTAAGAAAAATACGTTTCTTTGGAGTCGTAGATTTTGGATAAGGAAAATCCGTCAGTTACACAGCAAGTGAGCAGCTCGATCGCACTTGTTACAATGAACCGTGTTGTTCTAATTCTGTTTCTTTTCATGCGGTAAATTATGCACGAATCATGGGTGTCATCAATGTCCAGTTTGTGGCTTTTGCTGCTACTTCTTTGACGTAACTGAGGCACGTCTGCACCATTCATATGTTTCTGTGCTTTGTTCTTCTCGCGCTTGTTATCAGCTTTTGTCGACTACTTTACAATGGGCGCCTTTTTTAAATGTAGCCTCTGAGAGAGTGATAAGTTTTTTATAGTGAATATCTCTTGTTATATCTAACGAATCAACATAATTTTTGCTACATACCATCGGAAATATGATCACAATTTTTTGATAAAATTTTCGATTGTCTGACATAATCTCAAATAATTCAAAATTAAACTTTTCTGAAATGTTTGGTATACACGAGTATCAAAAAGGATAATTCTTAAGGCGCGTTTGCCTTTCTCGTATTTTTAGAGCTCATAGCTCATCACTGAGATCTGTGAAAGGATTGATATAATCTAACTAACCAAAAAAAATCGTAGTTTTTCAACTTAAACTTGTATAACAACAGCATTAAAGTATTTCAATAGTACACTATTAAAAAACCTGTCTCATGTCAACTCCAGCCAATCAGAACGCGTTCTGAGAAAGAGAACAAAATATCTGCTGCTGTACAACAAATCGTTCGAGAAAAATGTTCCGAACAGTGATTAATATCGTAGTGAGCTCCACAATTTGGTCCTTCTGAAAAGCAGGAATGAATCCTGTATAGCATCCTGATAGTTTCTTTCAATAAAATGCAAATCCGAAATGAAATAATCGACATTAAAATTCTATGTGCTGGTATCTACCGTATTAGTGAAAAAGCTACAAACGAAATCACGTAAAAAGAAACCTCTTAACAAAAATTGGATCAGTTTGGATTCTATCACCACTGCGAGCAGATGTATTGTATGTCGTTTGCAAAGCTAGTTTCGCTTCCGACAAGAGCGATTACGTCACAGCTGCTAGTCGTTTGTGTTGGTGAAAAAACAACGAAAAGAGGACAACGGTGGGGAGCATCACACATAATCTGCCGTTCTAATGGCTCTAAAAGTTTTCCCTATAAAAAGTGGTTCGGCATTCCTCACAAGAAATGTTTTATAAAACACTTGATTATGACGGCAAGCACAACATACGTCTGATCGGTTCGACTGCTAATGAAAGAATGAGACGAAGCTGGAAAACTACGATGGCAGAAGTTTCGTATAGATGGATGTCAGATAATTACAGATAAAACTAATGGGTCAAAATTACTCATGGTTCTAAGTTCCTTACTTTCCTCTACATAAACTAGTAACACTGTCAAGATACTATTATGCTCTCGATTTTATAAACAGATTTAAAACATTGCTTATGATGGCCAAACTCGAAATACTTAAATGCTCATTCTAAGTTTCCATCATATGTTTTCCTGTCAGAATCGCATGACATTTAACTAATAGAAAGACGTTGACTGGACGCTAATGCCGAAGGTGTGAATGGGTTTATTCAGCTGTAATTGTGTAATCGATGGAAAATATATTATATAGTCAAGCAATATAATTTTTCATTATAATTATGGTATTTATTCTTTCAGATTAAATTTTAAACTTTTCCGTGATTGAAATAGCTTTATATAACAATGCACAATGATTATTTTTACAATATCTTTTTTCTATAGGACCTAGATTGATTTCTTGACATCCTTTATATTATCCCTTAGAAACCCGTATCAGTGACATTTAGTTATTAATTTGCAACCCTATCGAATATAGTAACAGGAAATTAAGTTAAATTCAGTTTGCTAAATAATAGCATATTGATATAGCTAGAGTACAGATACATTATTTCATAAGCAGCCTTTTGCCTATACACATATACACCAAAATATCCCACTTACATTGCACCCTGCACTTACGAATATCACCTGCGGTACCACTTCAACAAATTTGATGAGTATACATATATAAAAACCATCAACCGTGAAATGTTCACTTTACAAATGAGTAGGTAGGTTTGCTTAGCACGAATGTGTCGGATCTGCTAGCTTGATTGCACAGAGTCATCGCGGGCGACATTTGGCATTTGAAGTTACTGACAAATTCATCTTCGATGCACGATCACGATGCGTTGCGATCGCCATCATATTGGAGGCTAACATAATCTTCTCACTTTCAAGTACAAAAACTCATCACAATGCTTAGATAGAATTGCAATGTAGTAAATAATATCAAAGCAGTGTTCAATGTGATAGGCACGGCCGGGGGGGGGGGGGGGGGGGGGGGGGGGGGGGAGGAGGGTCTCGGAGTTCAAACCACTGCCGCCATTGAAACAAAATTTTACATTCTTCACAGACTTTTCCCTATCTTATTTATCTATTTGAAAATTTCACTAATATAGCGAATAATTTCAAATTTTACCATTTTTCATTAAATGAACAAATTTTTTCTTAACTAATATCCAAGCGACGATTAGTGTAATTAGGTTTCACACAAACATGACATAACTTCACAAAATGAACAGAATGAACTTTTTTGACAGCCGCCGGTGGATTGTTACAGTATAAAGGTTCATCAGAGGTTCATCGCCTCACACTCGCTCCTTGATGGTGGAAACGCATACAGGGCAATCCTTTTAGTTTTTTTCACTGTGGAACACGTTTTTAATAGGCACTTTTTCGTCATTTTTTCGTCATTTTTTCAAATTTTAATTTGCAGCCAAAAAACAAAACAAACTCTAGGCAGCTGTAAAAATGAACTTGATTCATCAGCAGTTCGCTTGTCTTGTCATCGTGTAAAACCTAACACACCTAATACCAAGCCTGAAAAAAAGTTGAAACGGCAAATTTGAGCTATCATAGCTCAGCTGTTACTCAATTTGACACCCTCAACTTGTGTGAGGTTTGTTGATTTTTTTAAGTAAACCATTATTGACAATCGTTAAGGAAAAACAAATGAAAATATGATTTTTCCCGTTCCAAGTTTTTTTTTCAAGGTCAAAATATGCCCTATCTACATTCATATGGCACCTGCATCGGGAATAGGCAATTAAGAACTTCAACTTCACCGAGTCATAACTTTGTTGTTAGTCAACCGATTTTCGAAATTTGTTCACCATTGGAAAGGTACTACTTCCAGAAACAAAATGCACTAAAACAAACGAAAAATAGGGTTGTCCATCCAAAGTTATGATGAAAACTGAAGATAGATGTCCTCAGAAAAGGTGAGACTCTTTTCAATTATCGTAAATATCTCGAAAATCATCAAGAGATTTGGTACAAATACAGAGAATTTCTATTTTTGGGAAAATTTTGCTGAACAAAATCAAATCAAAATTTTCAAATTTTATAACATATCTTTTGTTATTATTTTAGCTAGAAATTGATTATGAACAAAATTTACAAAAAAAAAATGAAACTTGGATTTCACTGACAATCTTAAGAATTTTGGTAAATATACTAAACTCTAAAAATAATTATATTTTTGTATTGGACAAAAGATCTAAACAATTTTTATGTACAACTCAAACGCAATTGATAACTACTAAAATTCTGATTTTGTTTTATGTTTTCCGTAGAATCACGAAAAAACCGATAGAAAAAAGGAAATTTTAAAATTTCCGAGTTATATTGCATTGTAGTAAATATGTTTTCAAATTTCTGTTGCTTGCTGTCAATACCGAAAGGCTTAAATTTTGAATTACACTAATAATATTAAAATTTTCTGACAAAACATAAAGTTTGAATTATTTCAACAGTTTTGTTCAACAGGAAACGGAGCGCAAAAATTGAGTGATAATTCAAGAAAAAAAATTGTTCAAATCTTTTTCAAATAGATATTAATAAATTCGTTTCTAATTCAGAAATTTTGTGAATTTTAGAATAGGGTTATTGTATCCATAGTCATCTCATTAGTAGAGTCACCATGTTATTTTGCCGATTACTCTATTTTCAATCAACAAATTGTAAAAAAATCGAGATAGATAGGGGTGCTGTTATTAATTTTCTATCTATGCGTTTTCGTCATCATTTTTAACCTTTTTCATTTTAATCTGAGAATAGTAAAATGTGCTATTCGAATGATATATCAATCAATCGAACTTCTATAGCAAAGTTAAGGTTTATAGCTTATAAAGCTTTTACGATTTATGGTTAGTTCGCCTTACCTTACCTTACCTATAAAAAAACATCATATTATCAAGATATTTATCTCTCACATTTTACGAAAAAATCGTAAGCTGCATACTCTCTGCAAGCATGGAGCCATCTCTATTTTTTTTTTAAAAAAAGCGATTCTCTGGGACTTTGAATTTTGAGATACCCGAAATCGAGCGTCGAGATCTGGTGTTATTTCGACGTTTCAGGCAATTCTAAGATATTTGGCATAAAAAAGTTTCCGATTTCGGTGGATTTTAAATATATATATATTTCTTCTAGATGATACTACATCTTGACGTTTCAACCAATTCTAAGATGTTTGGAATTGAAAAAAAAAATCGATTTTGGAAATTTCATGTAAATCGCCCCTATATCGAAAGTTATCAAACTTTCACCATTATCTTTCCGTCTCGTCTTAGACTCATCAGTGCATATTAGTTTATGTTGAACTGTTATGCCACTTGCAGTTCAACATAATCCGCCAAGGCTAAGACGAAACGTGAACGTAATGAAATTGGTTATGCGCCCTAGCACAAACAAGGTTAATTCCTAAATTCCAATCACAAAAAATATTCTATGTTGTTAATTAAAATGAAGTACCCTATATAATATGAATTTTACAAAAAAAAAATAAGTGCTTAATTTTATTCAGTAAAAAGCATTCACACGAAGAGGTTGTGTTTCGAGACGAAGACAACTGTAAGCTGCAGGTAGATAACCTGTTGGTGCTAATCGCAAAGGCTACTGCATAGCCAATATTCGGGGCGATTGAAGTTTCAGAAGTATCTAGAATAGTGGAACTCACTTCACTGAGAAAGATGGCCTAACCGATCTGAGAATTGTTTCTTTCTGTAGGTTGCACTAGTTCATGCACTAGCTTTCATGTTTTAAAAAACTCAAATAAAATTGTTTGAAGAATACCATTTCTTTTTTATATGAGAATAAGAGAGATATGACCAAGGCATCATTACACCACTAGGTAGATTAAAACAGGTTTTACTTAATTTCGTGAGATTTTAACTTTTTGCCTTTCTCTATAGAAATTAATACATTTCTATAGAAAAAAAAATTTTAAAATTTCCGATCTTCCACCGTTTTTTTTAGATTCTACGGAAAACCTAAAACAAAATCAGAAAATTTAGTAGTTATCAATTGCGTTTGGGTTGCACATAAAAATTATTTGGATTCTTTGTCCAATACAGATATATAATTATTTTTAGAGTTTAGGTATATTTACCAAAATTATTAAGATTTTCTTCGCCGTGGCATCCACAATACATAGTACTTTAAACCTAATACATTTCGAATATCATATTAGTATGTTGGTATTCATTAGTTATTCTAAACACTGTTTTTATCAAGCGAGTTGCTATTATAAATTACATTAATTTAAACATTACATTTATTTTGTACATGATGTACATGTACATCTTATAACTATTTCAGGTTTGTTTGAATCAGTTCATTACATTCTAACATAAAATAAAATTTAAATTGGAACTCCAATGGACTTAATGAAATGATAAAGAAGTTTCATGTAAACAAGGTCACGAATACGACGTTGATGATAAAGGTAAGAAAATATGAAAGCGGAACGGGAAAAATCAAATTTTTATTGATTTTCCTTAACCAATCCTCTGCAACAAAGTTTTTGAATCAATTTACGAACTTCACCAAATTCAAGGGTGTAAAATTTATTGAGATTCGTTGAAAAACAGCTGAGCTATGACACCTCGAAGTTACCGTTCCAACTTTTTTTCAGGCTTGGTATTTGGAGTGTTAAAAACAAAACTAAGTATAAATTAAATTATGTTGTATAATTCATTGAAAAATCGAGGCATTCTAATTTACTTTTACATCAATGATGGATTTCAATCAAAGTTTTGATTCAATTGATGTCTATTTCAAAGTATCATTGAATTACATGTCGTGTAAATTATTTTATTCTGTGTATGTACCCGTATGTATGCAGTACTCAGAGAAATGATATTGAAATTTTCTTCAAATCGGTGAAAACTGCAAATTATCAAGAATTTGCGCAGTCATAAACAGGCGTAAGTCACAATCGAGAATTTTTACTGTTATATTATCGTACTACGAACACAGGGTCCGCCATCTAACATTTTTTTTGAACTAGCGGTTATTTCGACATTGGTAACCTTAATGTCACTTCTGATTTGACAGAAACTTAGTTTTATCCTTCCGCTGAACGTAAATAGTTGTGTATACGCTTGAGGAACGCGTGAAAACAGTGCAGTTTTACTTTGAAAATCATGGTAATGTAGCGGAATGTGTGCCAAAAAATCATCTTCTCAGATGAGGCACATTTTCATCTCGGCGGGTATGTTAATTAGCAAAATTCTCGAATCCGTGGGAAAACCCGCACGTTATCATGGAGAAGCCGATGCATCCTGAGATAGTGACGGTTTGGTGCGGATTTTGGTCTGGTGGCATCATTGGGAGTTTTTCTTCGAAAATGAGGCAGGAGCCGCCGTCACAGTCAATGGCGAGCACTACCGCGCCATGATTAGCGATTGGTTCTTCCCGTTACTTGAAGAGGAAGACTTGGACACCATTTGGTTCCAACAAGACGGCGCCGTGTGCCACACAGCCAACGCTACGATCGATCTTCTGCGCACAGTCTTCGAAGATCGAATTATCAGTCGAAATTCGGATGTCGTTTGACCGCCTCGGAGCTGTGATTTGACGCCTTTAGACTATTTTCTATTATATTATATAATAGATGTTTTTTTTAAACAAGTTGAAAAAAGGTGTATAAATTAACGTCAATTTAGAACCACATTAAGGTGTTTAAATTCACATCAGCAATAGAACGTCAAGCCGAAATAGTTGATCTATGTGAAGGATTTTGAATATTCATTCTGATACATACGTAGAAGGCGATAGCACCTAGTAGACGTCGTTCTATTGACCGATTATCTTAGACACACGGGCACCTTTTTACGACCAAGTGAACTGGTATGCCTAATGTACGTTAATCGAAACATAAGCTCTACTACGAAACGGAACGAAAAGTAAAGGTACTGTCGATTGACCATGAACCCTTGAATATTGTTGACTTTCTGAATAAACAGATTTCGACCTAAGCCTTGAAACCTTGCTCAATAAAAAAATGCATCTAGATATAAACAAGGTCAAGAGCTGCATTTGAACAAATCGGATAACATAATATACTTGCAGTTCCTTTCCAAATACTTAGTGGAGGTAGACAAATTCGTGGTGGGAAATAACGAAATCCACTGCATTCAGCATGAAAATGTCATCCTTGCATGTGGATGACAATGTCATTGATGTGAGTATGCATCGTATCATTCTGTAAAGAACATTCTTAAACAAACGGTGCTGTACGGTTCTTTTCTTCCAGAAACAAATGTAGATATATGTTTTCCCTGACGGACGTATTACGTATGCGTTTGGAATTCCTCGATCTTTGGTTAAAATGGTACGAAAAAACCTGTTTTAGTCTACCTAGCCTTTAAAGTTTATAAGAGAAATCGATATACAGTTATATTTGGATGTTTTAGATTATTATTTCTAGTACTCCTGGTAGCAAAAATCGGAAGCCAGTGTAGTCGAAGTGAACTTATTTAGTAATCAATAAATAAATCGAACTAAAACAAACTTACAAATTAGTTTTATGGTATTCGCTCCATTTTACAATGTCACGCATGAAAACACAATTAAAATAAAAAGCTGTGAGACTATATTGCCTTTCTCTAGAGAAACGTAATAGAAGTACCGAAAAAACCGACTTTCGACCGGAGCCTCGGAGGCTCATACTGTAATATACCATTCGGCTTAGCTCGACGAGATCGGAAAATGTACATGTACGTATGTGTGTGTCCACCTTTTAATGATTTTTATTCGTGCTCAATTTTCTCGGATGTGGTTGAACCGATTTCAACAGGCTCGTTTGAGAGCTACTATTGAATTGTGGATCACGTTCGAAGATCAAATGGCTGTCACTTTTGGTTCCGGAGATATAATCGTATAAGTGACGTGATCGACGAAACGCGTTGTTTTATTACCACTTCATTTTCTCAGAAATGGTTAAGTAGTGACGTAAACGTCAAACTGATATCAATAATTTTAGGCTCGTTCGAGATTAAAATTGGACTGTGGGTCGATTTCGAAGATCATATGGCTACGATTTCAAAGATGATATGACTACAAGTGACGTAATCGACAAAATATTTTTTTTTCTATCCGTATTACTAATTCAGACCTATGATCATGTTCAAGTGTACAAGTCTGAATGAATTTGTGTCGAAAAATTAGCCCAAAATAGTGTCATAAATTATTTCAATATAAAGACAAAAAATATTTTAATGAGACTGCGTCGATAAGCGAGAAAGCCATTATCACACCACTAGGTGGATTAGGAATAGCTTTTTTTCATTTGAATTGTCGGAGTTGTTAATCTAACTCAGGTTTGCTATAAAAAATGCGACGACCTCATCAGGCCGTCCTATTCCTTTGCTTTTCCATCCATCCATTTAATTGAGAGCAGTAGTTAGAGTGTGACCTATGTAGCTTCATAAAATCAATGCAACCGTGTTTTAGATGTGTATAGAGAAAAGATTTACCGGGTGACATTAAGCTGATCAAGTGTGTAGAAGCCCGACCGTGTTTTCCAATAGCATTCTCATAGTAAGTGCTATCATTTATTTTTCAAAGGAACAGTTCCCCTAAGCTGGATATCGAAAACATGATATGTGGAACTTTAATTAAACAACCAACCCGAAAATGGTTAGTGAAATTAAACTATCGTCCAAAAAACTTTCCGAATCATAAAATGAGTATACAATGTAACGATAAAACCAAGTAAACCTATTGAATCACATATAGCTCACTAACGTTATCTAGAAAAGAAATATTATGATTATCTCGAATTACTTCATCTGAACTAATAGCTGTAGCTACACATAAGGTAGAGTTTTTTTTAGCACGTTTTGCTTTAAATATTGAGATATTGCTTTGTTCCTTGGTTGGTTCAGAATTGCAATATTTATGATTTAAGAGCAAGAGCAGTCAATTGCAATGATGTTTAAATAATGATGCATGGTAGTTTCAACAAAAATTCACACAGTTTGCATGTTCTTTGTAAGATTATATCCCAACTGTTGCCAGGTGCACTGGTATGATGTATGGAAGCTTGAACTATCTGCATATTGGCAGTGGTGATCTACCAGAGCGTTCGGTTGGTTGGCGTGCACTAAACGGCATAAAGATTAAAATCTGAGAGTGAGGCATTAGCGGTACGATCATGATCAAAACCGTTTGCGAAACTTTAAATGAAACAAATCTTAATCAACAAGTCTGAACGATACCGACATTTTTTTAAACATTATACAAACTTGGTTAGATGACAGATTTTTTGTGTTCATCTACGATCAAATCACTTGTCAAGCCCAATGTTCAGTCAATATCGATGAAACAAATTGACGAGTTGGAAACGATGTGTTGTCCAACTTATGCAACAACTCACACTAAATGCTAAATAATTATTCTTGCTAAAAAGTAACATTCAATTAGTTTACTATCACAAGGTAATAATGTGATTTCTACTTCAATATTCATCGCGTCAATAAAATTCTACTTGCAGAGACTCTCGAAATGCAGGTATTTTTTTGGAAATTTCTCACAGTTTGCGCAGTTTGTCAAAAGTATTTCCTCTCTGTAAATAATCTCAAGAGCTCCACAGTAATTTTAGATGGCTTTTTTGTTTTTTATTTGGAGCAAGGGAAAATCCACAGGAGCTGAAGCTCTATGAATCCATTTTTGCCTTTCTCATATAGAAAGGTTATGCAATCACTGTGAAAACCGACTTTTGAACCGAGGTCATATACCATTCGACTCAATTTATGGAGTAAGCAAAACGTCTGTGTATGTGTGTATGTGTGTAACGATTCTTTGCACTAGTTTTTCTTTGAGGTGGCTGGACCGATTTTTACAAACTTAGATTCAAAATTTATTTTAATCCGACTTCTGGATCCGATTTAATGGGGTAGAGTATGCAAAAAATTTGTGAAAATAAATGCACAAACTTTTCTCGAAGATTGCTAAACCGATTTTCACAAACTTAAGGTAAAATGAAAGTTCTTATGGTCCCATACAAAATTCCTGAATGTTGTTTGGATTTGACTTCCGGTTTCGGAGTTATGGGGAAAAATGCGCAAAAAATCAAAATATGTGTATTAACTTTTCTCAGAGATGGCTTAACCGATTTCCATAAACTTAGATTCAAATGAGACCAGATAGATAGTCTTCTCCAAAACTTCTGAATGTCATCTGTATTATAAGGAGATTAGTATAAAACTTTATTAATTTAAAATAATTTACTCGCTTTTCTCAGAGATGGCATAACCCATTTAAACAAACTTTGATTCAAAAGAATGGCCCTATGGTCCCATATAAAACTTCTAGATTTCATTTAAATCCGACTTCTGGAATTCTAGGGTAAAGTGTGAAAAACTTTGAATTAGAGGGGACACAAACTTAGGTTTAAGGGAAGGTCCTGTGGTCTTGTACGGAATTCCTCAATTTCATTTGAATCCGACATCTGGTTCCGAAATTATAGGGTAAAGTGTGTTATAAAATTTTATACCATCACGCGGGCGAAACATAAAACCTGAAAAAAATCTAAATCGGCCAAAGCACTACTCCAATCGATAGTCATTATCAGTAAACGGTCAACTAAACCGATTCCGGCTAATCTTCCAAGAATCGAAGAAAACTATTTTGAAGAATACCACAGTTTTATATATGATGTTATGTTTGATATGAGAAAGGCATTATTACACCACTAGGTGAATTGAAACCGGTAATATACTTTACAAGCAAAGCTAACCCCAATTGATTTGGAAAATGTTTTCGACGAGACAAACTCACTCATAGTTGGAGCATATGAAGAGGCTTGTCCACTTTGGATTGTACGAGCTACTACAGGAACTCCTTGGTGGAATACTGAACTTTCTAGACTAAGGAAACTTTGCAGAAGAGCTCGAAACAACCGACGCAGAGATGGATCGAAGGCATTCGTGTCGGCTCGGGAGCTTACAAAAATGCTCTTCGATCGCCTGAGCGAAGTGGTTGGAAAGACCTCTGCACAAATGTCTCTAGTCTCAACGAGGCTAGCAGATTAAATAAGCTACTTTCAAAATCGAAGGACTTTCAGGTCGGTTTCTTAAGAACTTCAGATGGTGAGTACTTGTCTGATGAAGGTGATGTACTTCACTATCTTTTTAATACTCACTTACCAGGATGTATGGAGCCATCACCGACAGCTGTTCCTGAGACTTTTTCGTGTAGTTACGATTCTTGGGCCCATGCTCGAAGAATTGTGACGATTGAATCGTTCAAATGGGCAGTTGAGAGTTTTGCTCCGTACAAATCTCCTGGAAAGGATGGAGTTTTCCCTGTGTTACTGCAGAAAAGGTATGAATATTTCAAACATTTTTTGAAGTAAATACTTACTTTTAGTCTTGCGACAAGATCTATTCCAAGAGCTTGGCAGGAAATAATTTATTCCGAAAGGCGGTCGCGACACTTACGACGAAGCGAAGAGTTTCCGGCCTATCAGTCTCAGCTCATTTCTTCTTAAAACTGTGGAACGCATAGTCGATCACTATATCAGGAATGTTAGTTTGGGCGTGCATTCGCTACATGAAATGCAACATACTTACCAGCGTGGAAAGCCCACTACAGTTATGATGTTGTGTACAACATTTAAAAAACTTTCTCACAGGAGTAATCTTGCTTGAGAGTTTTCCTAGATATTGAAGGTGCTTTTGATAACGTGTCTTTCAAATCAATTCTGGAAACAGCCCGTGGTCATGGCATACCTTCAAGTATCACAAATTGGATACCCGCAATGCTTAGCAATCGACTTCTTTGTTCATCGCTTCGGCAAGCACCAGAAAGAAAGCTGTGATGAGAAGCCACGGAAAGGCACAATTCTCAAAATAACTAGGGGAACGTGCCACTTGAGCCAATTAGTTCTGATTCCTGATTACTGAAGCGGTTGTTCATAAATAAAGTCTTATTCATTGAAAAATCAATGCATTTCAATTTAATTTTACATCGGTGATGCATTTTAATCAAATTTTCGATTCAATATATTTAATAATATTACTATTGATTTACATGTCATGTACATTTCATTATTTTTTCTGTGTTTATAAATTAATTCTGCTTGGGCTTTGGTCTAACTCAAATTTAACCTTTCAATCAATATAATTGAATGACGAATCGATTATGAGTATTATGAAAATTCCAAAATTCCAAAGGTAATCAACTCCTCAATACAGATACCCGAGATAAATCCCAACGGTTCCTGAATATCACACTATATCAGTCCCATGTGGAAAATCGGCATTTTGAGAAAATGATGCACATTTTTTCCGAACTTCTTTTTGTGCTACAAAACACTGAATCTTGGAAATACATAATTAATATTTCAATGCTTCAATATATTAAATGATGAGTAGACTACGTGAATAACTCGCGCTAGATACACCTTTTTTGTGTATCCATCTTATCAGGTGAAATAAACCTCCATGGGATTCTAATTCCACATTGAGCGTGGTAAAACTGATTGTCGATAGTTGATATAGCTCTCACTTGTAGTATTTAGCAGACTGTGACCGTTTAGAAAACCCTGGAGATGTTTTAAATATTTCGTATGAGTAACCATTTCATCGAGATCAGGAGATCAGAAGAGTCAGAAACATAAATGTGATAATTGGTTGGTGAAATAGAGTTAACTTTGATTTGAGAATAGGTGAGACTCGGTGCGACATTATGGACAAGATCATTTAACTCGGAATATGAGTGAAAATGAAGAATAAAGCATGTCGTAAGGCGAAACAATCTTGTTCTACTCATGTCGCTGGTGTTGCCAGATACGCTGTAGGACCATGTTGAATGGATATTGGAGAAAATCAGATCGTGTAATAAACTAAACGAGATGTTATTCAACAGACAAAAAGAGTTACCGTTTTCACAGAAAAAATAGCTGTTGAAAGTATCAGATAAACCGCGATAACAAAATGAGTAAGTATACAATTGTAATTTCAGTGTTGGACATATTTGTGATAACAAATATGTAGCCGAATATAACCTAGGCTTAAGGTCCTACTCACAATCTTAGGAAAACAGCCATTGTTGAAAAACGCAAAAGCAGTTTCCTCCGTTATTGCTAGATGAATCTTCGAGAAAAAAGCATCATTTTAATAAGAAAATTGTACCAAATCAACTTTTGAATTTCCTTTCAACGACAACGAAGAAAACTGCTTTTGCGTTTTGCAATGGCTGTTTCCCTAAAATTGTAAATTGCCCCCTAACAGTATATTCTAAAAAAGTTTATAGATATCAGTTATACAGTCGATGCCAGATTTAATAAACATATCATATCGTGCTAGAAATTGATCACAGAGCCCTCCGTATCAACCTACATGCCAGATGTACTATTTTCGAGTAAAGTTCTTCAAGAATGCTTAGTTCGCTCCCTCTTCTTTCGTCTCTTCACTATCCCGCATACAAGTTCCAACCGACCAGCCGATGCCGATGACCAGTTGGAGACTAGATCACGAAATTGAAGAAATTACTCTAATTTTAGGTAGTATAAAAAAATGCCCTCGGCATCTTATAGCTTAACGCAGTGCATCGTTCTTAGAATTGTCTTGCACGCTTATGCATTGGCGAAGAAGTTTGATGAAACAGAGAACCAGTAGTACTTTACTTTTTGTCAGATTAGCCCGCATGAAATACCACAACTTCCAACTCATCGATTTCATAACAAAATCCCTGACCATTTAGTACAAATGAAAGTAAAATTTCGTCTAAATGTATACCAAACCAAGCAGAAAATTTTGAGTGCTAATGGCATTAGTCAACAGCTACTGAAACAGGTTTGCTCGAGTCGTATTTCCCGGTCCCATACAATTTGCGTGGCTAGTGAATCCGTCCAAAGGCGACCCACTCACGAATGTTACTCTAACCCCAAACCATAGAGAGTAGAAGCAACGGCTCTTCGTCAATTAGAAGTTACTCGACGCTGCCGGCGTCGTAGCCACTGCCGTTATTGGCTTTGCTGCCGATGTTCCAATCCAATTGAGATGAGTAGTAGCGTCAAGATATGATGGTGATGATGCTGAAAACCGGTTAACATTTAACAGTTGTATGCAGCATCCTTCTTCAATAGGCTCACACCATCACTCAATGTGTGACCAAGCAAAGCATAGCAAGTTCCCTGTGATGTTTTTACTAGACAACACGGGGTTGGGTAGGAAAAGGGGGGGGGGGGGTATGATTTGTAGGATGAACCACTTGGAGGCATCCTCTTCTCACGTTTAGCTGCTGATGAGCGGGATTTTCGCACAGTACAGGTCTAGGTAGGCACGTATTTGCAATGGTAGCTTTCGTTTTCGTTTGGGAACTGAAACCCATGCTCTAACGGTTTATCTATAAGAAAAACACCAATTGAATCTATTAGCTTGGGAATTGTCTGTACTCTAATTGAGGTTTAATGGAAAATATCTAGCTCATTGTCCAGCAAACAACATTGTCGATGTGGAATATAATTTTCAGATTACATTGCATATTACAAATCTAAGGAGATTCGATTGACAGTACTGTGGGTAAGATCGGTATCATCAAAATACCATTGAAATCAGTGGCTTCTCATCCTCATGTGCACCTCGTGCACTGCACAACCGGTCGAATTGAACTTCGTCCCCAACCCCATCCAAATTCAATTATTTTTTTGGAATCATTATTTATTCGATGAAAGCAGGTTGAATCGCACCGAAATTGCGTGTATTTACACGCATCTCGTATACATCTGACATAAAATTTCGCTGTGTTAGTGTCTTTTCCGTGCACATGTTACTGCACAGATTCAAGAAGAGAAAAAATTTCTCGATTTAGCTCTGAGATTTGTTTGTTTAATAAAAAATTCCATCCGAAAGCATATCGTTATTTCATTGTATTGAAAATTGCAAGTGAATCTCCATTCCTCAATCTTTAATTTTCACTTACAACGAACTGTTACATCTGCTATCATATCACATAAGCAGTGCACAACTAGTCAATTTTATCACGAGACGCCACTGATTGAAATTCTGAACACTATATAGCTTTTTTTATCGGTAACATCGATTGATTTTTTAACAAATCGGTTGTTTTTCATCATCGTTTGGTTTTTTAGCAAATTATCTGAATTGATTCATTTGAATGAACATTTCTATATACTCAGAGTACTCAGAGTGTACTCTAGATTTATTTGTTGTTTCTTATTTTTACGTTTTTTATTCAGCTCATCAGTGCATTAGCAGATTATGTTGATCTGCTAATGCCACGTCGCGGATCAACATAATCCGCTAAGCAGACATAAAATACTTGCTAAGTACAAGTCACTTGCTCAAGTCCTTCCTGACGTTCCAAAAGTACGAAACAAATTGACGGCATTCTGACCGCCAACATGTTGTAGTCATTAAGGGGTTTTGGTACCTCTTGGGCACCGGTTTGTGCAAAAGTACACATGACTAAATTTATTTATTTTTATTTTCACGTTTCGCATTCAGCTTATCAGTATATTAGCAGATTATGTTGATCTGCTAATGCCACGTCGCGGATCAACTAATAACTAAATAAAATAAACTAAATAAAACTAAATAAATTTAGTCATGAGTTCTTTTGCACAAACCGGTGCCCAGAGGTACCAAAACCCCTTAATGAATATTTTATTTTTGTTTTACAGAAAATGTTGCTAAGCAGATTTTTTATACAAAATTTACTAAATGATTTTTGTTTGGTTTCTGTATTACAGTGAAGCATGCTTGTGATGAACACTCCTGAAACAATAAGTTATTCTCGGTGGCATCAGAAATAAATTGATTGTCCTTCTGTTTGTTATTTGTTTAACGAGTTATGTGTAAATCGTAATTAGCAAATATTGCGAAAATATTGATTCGAATATAAAAATATTACATATGAAAACAATCTTAAATCGATATTATATCCCGGCGAATGGCCTTACGATTCAAACTGTATTTAAATAACTACTTTACTCGATTGATGGGTTTTTCAGAGTCCAAAGTACGCACGATTTCTTGCCAAAATATACGTCTGAATTTCTCTGGTACTATCTTTATCAACGGTCACCAGTGAGCCCAAATACGCGAACTCGTTAACCACCTCGATATCGTCATCGTATCACAATATTCGTGGTGGGAGACTTAGAATTTCTGACTCTAAATGCGTCGAATAAAATATGAGAGGAAGGGGTTCCCCTTCCTCTCATATTTTATTCGACGCATTTAGAGTCAGTCCGATACGTCTAATTTCGGCTTCAGTCCAATGTAAGATTTCCGTGCACATGAGCTACTGCACAAATTCAAGACGAGAGGGAAACACACAGCTCAGCTTTGTTGTTCTCTCTGTCACTTTTGGCTCTGTGAGAACTTGTATGCACACCTTCAGGAAAGACTTCAGTGACTTATGCTTATGTCAGTGGAAAATAAATGGCTGTCTCAGTTGCAACGTCGAAGCGGTTTAATTGATGAAGTTATTGACATATTTGCTGAGCACTTAATTCTTCTATTGTATCGGTGATACGAAAAAAGTTAAAAAAATTTCCATGCAAAAGTATATTGTTATTTCATTGTATTGAAAAGCACAAGCGAATATTCCTCAATATTTAGATTTTATTTTTTACGAACTGTTACATCTGATATCATAACACATAAGCAGTGCACAATCCGTAAATTTTGTCACGGAACGCCACTGATTTTGTAGATGGGGCATACCACTCCCTCCATTTATTCCTGTGGCTCTCTTGGCATTTATTCTTGTGTTTCGCCATTCAGATGCTCGTCGTAGTGTTGCTGCCACCTGTCGATCACCTCACATTCATTCGTGAGAAGGTTCCCTTGGGCATCTTTGCACATTTCGGCCAGTGGCATGTGGCTTCTAGGGGAGCAGTTCAACTTCTCCTAAAACTTCCGAGTATCATTTACGCAGTTCAACTGTTCCATCGCTTCGCGAGCTTCCTGGTGGCTGCGCCTTTCTGTATAGTCCCTCGTTCGCTCTCGTGCGGTGCTGCAGCATCCTCATCCTTTCTGCATTCTTTTTTTTTAAATAACTGTTTATTGGAATATGAGTTTAAATTAAATTATTAAGATTTAAATTGGGTGTTCAGCCACAAGTGGTGACTTTTCAGCCCTTGATTTGGTTGTTACCATGAGGACATCATATGCTTCCGCAATTCTGAGGTTTTTGTGTAGGGAAAATTCTAAACCTACTTGTATTGTGTAATGGGGAAAAGGAACTTATATACTAACTTACCAACTAATACAGAGAGCGAATCGCTTCAATTGAAGATTGCATCGATTTTTGTCGAATTTGCTTATAATATTATGTGACAGTACATCTAATGGTTCTATATTTGTGAGTCTGTGTAACTCATGTGTACTAAACCAAGGAGGACGCTTCAAAATCATTTTCAGAATTTTATTCTAAATCCTTTGAAGCGTTTTCTTCCTGGTGGAACAACAACTTGCCAAATTGGTACTGCATAAAACATGGCTGGTTTGAAAATTTGTTTATAAATTAACAATTTGTTTTTTAGACAGAGCTTAGAATTTCTGTTTATAAGAGGATATACACTTTGCCTGGATTCCTTCAATGTGATCCTTGAAAGTGAGTTTTTTGTCATACGTTAAACCTAAGTATTTAGCTTGATCAGACCATGTCAATTCCAAGCCGTTCAATTTGAGAATGTGATTATTGTTTGGTTTAAGAAAAGAAGCTCTTGGCTTATGAGGAAAGTTAATTACTTGCGTTTTTGCTGCATTTGGTTTAATTTTCCATTTTGACAGATAATCACTGAGAATATTTAAACTTCTTTGTAGGCGACTGCAGAGTGCAGATCACTATTAGATTTCTACCTGTGGCTAACAGACTTGTGTCGTCACAGAATAGCGATTTATGACAACCAACGGGTAGATTTAGAAGATCAGAAGTGAAAATATTATACAAGATTGGAGCTACGCTCGAACCCTGCGGAACAACTGCTCGTACGGGTAGCAATTCAGATTTACAATTCTGATAGCTAACCTGAAGAGTACGATCAGTTAAATAATTTTGAATCATTTTGATCAAATAAATAGGAAACTGGAAATCAGACATTTTTGCTATTAAACCTTTGTGCCAAACACTGTCGAATGCTTTTTCTATGTCTAGAAGAGCAACTCCAGTGGATAACCCAGAAGATTTATTTGATTTTATCATGTTCGTTACTCTGACAAGTTGATGAGTAGTTGAATGTTCATGACGAAATCCAAACTGCTCTGGTAAAAAAATTGAATTCTCATTTATATGAGACAACATTCTCAACAAGATAATTTTTTCAAAAAGTTTACTTTCTGCATTCTTCTTCTCGACTAACTGCTGACATTCGCCGTCAAATCAGTTATTTCCTCGATTCGATAACCTTGTACCTCGTACGGTTGCAGCAGTGCTGCTTGTAGCAACCTTACATTCTTCCAGTCATCTTCAAGAGACGCCGCGCCAAGCTGCTCTTCCGCTGGAAGCACTAGCTCCGGTTGTTGCGCATACTTCTCTGCAGTACGAACGCTACGTAGTTGCTCGAGATTGAGTCCCGGTGTTCCTGTGCGACGAGTGTTTTGCACTGTCGATAGTTTTGAGCGCATACAAACCGCAACAAGATTGTGATCTGCGGTAGATGGGGACATTGATGACATCAGAAAAGAATGACAATGAGAACGTGGTCGATTTGGTTTTCCGTATGTTGATCAGGTGATCTCCAGGTGTCTTTGTGGATATTTTTGCGGGGAAGAAGGCCCTTCGGACTACTATTCCTCGGGAGGCAGCAAAGTTCACGTATCGTTGGCCGTTGTACATTGCCTGTCCCCTACCTGAGTCTGCGATGAAATTTATATGTCGTCGTGAGTAGCTGTCGGGCTCGTACCGCTTGCGCGTAAAATGGTTCCTTCTCTTCATCGGGTCTCGTGTCAGGAGGGCTGTGTACGTTGATGATGCTGTTATTGAGTAAACGACCTTAAATCTTCAACTCAAACATCCTGTCGCTGATTGGTCTCTTCCAAACAATCGCTGACACATCTTGCTAACACAATGAAGCCAGTTCCTAGTTCACTAGATGTACTACCGCTCTGATAGATGGTAGCCGCTCGATGCCCATTTTCCACACCTTCTGTTCCGTCCGACAAAGTTCCTATGCAGTGCTATGATAACGAATTTGCGAGTCTGTCACTCACCGCGAAGTATTCGATTGCACCCTGGGAAGCCAAGCGATTTACAGTTCTATGTGCCGAGGTTCCAATCGTTGTCCTTTATTCGATGCCTAGGTCGATGCCGATTATTCTGAATCGTATTTATTGTTAGATTGTTCGTAACGAGTGTTTGCCGGGTGGCTCGTTAGGTCTGCTCATTATTTCAGCAAACCACAAATAAGTTTTCTGATTGATTTTTGATTGCATTGCGTCTGTGATGTTGTATTTTGGCAACTTTTATAATAATGTTCCCAAGTCTGCATATTTTGCGCTGATTTCAAACAGATGAATCGTGTAGAATTTTTCTTGAATTGCAAGCTTTGAATTTCAAATCTTTTTTCTCGAAATGAAGAAAACTGCATACTAACCTAAAATGTGTGAGGCGGCCAAAACTGTGCAAACTGTATCTAACTGTATGCGTAGGTAGAGAAGCGGTGACGATTGTGATCTCAAACACGATATTTTGAATATGATCAAACCTTCGATTGACTTTCAAAGATTTGTGTTTTAGTCTTTGTAAAGACGTAGAGCCGTCTTGAGCTAGTTTTAAATATGATCAGTATCTAACGGGGAAGCTGCTCTACCTACACACTAGTGGAGACCATTATATAGATGTGTGATACTGTGTGTTCCCCCGTAGATAGCAAAATAGATAAAATCAAAATCTCGAATCAGTGTCGGCGACAAAGTAGAAGAGAAGTAGAATAGACTTGTGATCGATGTGATATGTGTGTTTCTGTTGAATTTGTTCCCTAGATATATTGAATTCCGTAGTGACCAAGTACAGCGAAGCTAGTCAATTGGACTTTCTCTACATGTGGTTTTCATACGCGGGGTGGTTTAATTGTTAAAAACAATTTTCCCGGTAAGGAGTTAGCTACGGGTTCGGATTCCCGTCTCTGCGGTAGAATTTTCGCGATTTTCATTACATAATTGCATTCGTATGTAAATTTTCCAATCTGCTTCCCCGTTAGTTACTGATCATATTTAAAACTAGCTCAAGACGGCTCTACGTCTTAACAAAGACTAAAACAAAGCAAAGTCTTGGCATTACATTCCTTTCGTTAAATTTGGCCTTTCTGTTTCAACAGACTTCGCAGCCGATTCTTAGCGTACAGAATCATTGCATGGCTAGTACTATGGATCCTACTGACACTAAGAATCCTTCCAGGTCGGGGCTCGAACATACGACAGCTGGTTCGTAAGACCAGCATCCTATGCATTAAAGACTAAAACACTAAGCATTAATTCTAAAACAATTGTAGAAAATCTTGAAATTTGGAACCATGTTTTACAAATAGAATGAATGTAAATGTTCCCGTCCAATCATCTTTATATGAGCATTCCTCGTTTTAAGTTTTAACTATATCCATCCGTCTTGCTGTTTCATATTTTCAGTCATTTTCATTTTGCTTAGTCGTTACACGCCAAAATTTTAATCTATCTAGTAGTGTAGTGATGTCTTTCTCAATTATGTTTTAATGATAAATCTATGCAATACTGTTGGAGAAGTTTTCATTACCATTCACGTACAAGATTCATACCAGTCAAAAAAAAAAGTTTTAATTCCAGTTGATTTTTTTTTAATTTTGTACCTTTATTCATCATTAATTAATTGATGGACAGAAATATACATCACTCATCACCCTGTCATTCAAGAACCGAAAGTTGGATACTAAAATAATCAATCAGTCAATAAAGTAATGATACTCTACGATACTACGGTACTACGACTTCTGGTGCTAGTTTTAAGGAAAATCGGTCAAACCATTTTTGAGAAAATTGAGTGCGCATTTATTGTCCTTTTTTCAAATATCACCCTCTTATTCGGAATGTGAGTCGGTCAGTTTCAGTTTGACTAGGCGAAAACGACATAAACATGTTAAACTTTATTATATTGGGAAAATTTGATCAGAAGATGAATTCAGTAATGATGACTTTGCATGAAATCACTAACTAATTCAAAAATCATTTTACACGAAACTATCAAAGAATAAATTTTTATCAGGAATAATCTCAGCCTAACGCTTCATATCTTTTGAGGGGCAAACGACACAAAAGAAATCCAATTCCAAAGCGCGATCTAAGAGGCGTCGGGATATTTATCATTTTACATAAGTGCAAATTACTGAGTACTAACTTGGCTACTTCGCAGTAAGCGTGTGAAGCAATTTATCGAACTACAAAGATAAACTGGAGTTAGATCGCGCGTAGTAAACTGTTACATTCAATGAAGTGCGATAGTTATGCAGGATGACGATCATGTGCCAGAAAATGATTTCATTTGTAGGAATTTGCATAAGAAGACGACCCGACTAGTCGTATTGCAGTGGCGAAGAGGCGTGCAGTGCCCATATCCTCAAATGAGATGGAATGGAAGCGAAGACGGATAAAAGGTCAGAAAAACTAGTTTTTTTACAGTCGTTCTGATGATGAATGGACTTGCTAGTCTATAGGTTGCGAGAAAAAAAATTAAAATGTTGGCTTGTGGAAACTAAAAGTTTGAATTCTCTAGCAAATTCAAGATTGCTAGCATTTTTTGTTTGAATCTGGTCGAGACAAAAATCGAATTTTATATGCTGGTTCTCATAAAATTAGCACATCAGAAGATCAACGTTACTCCATGAATTCGCTCGCATCTTGCTAATCTTAACTGATGTAAGCTTGTTGTATGCCGTTTCTTGAACCAGAAAGCTAGCGTTATGGCGAAGGTTATGTCCTTTTCATTTTTCAAATGTTCCTTAATCGCAAATCAAGTAAGAGAAATTGCCTCGTCAATAAACTAGATTGTTTTTTGCGTGGATTCAAAAAGTGAAAGAGCAGACTATTAATTGCCACGAAGTAACACTTATTTTATATTTTCCTTTGCTTCCATTTCACAGACACTGCAACACCACCTTCGCACTGCACAAGAAATTTTGAAGCGAAAAGCTTGATTCAATTCACCTAACAGTAAAGTATAAGGAGAAATATTACACATTCTTCTAAATTCAACTAGAGCGATCAACTGTATGAAATTATTCCAATATAAAACAGATATACCAGTGCACTACGTCATTGACAGACAAGTGAATCTCAAAAGTTTTTTTCGGTAGAGTTTTATTTTTAATTGCCTCCATGCATGCCTGCCAAAGTCCCAGTGCACGCTCGCTTACGGACATTGACCACATATGCGTCTTACCGGCACTAAAATTAACTGCGGTTGACTAAGGGAGCATCGAAAACATTATAGTCCGCAAAAAGTCAACCTGACCAGAGCTCACGGATTGTGTCTGATGTGGAATAATTTAGTTCCTACTTGATTCGTGGTGTGATTTGAGGCTACGGAAAACGCGACTTGTGAATACAACCTGCGCTAAATTCCGATGTGGCTCGATGAACCGTATTCGCTGGGTGCATTTTGTGTGTCGCTTGCCGTCTCGCAAACAATAATGATGCACACATATCATACGTTACATGCTGTAAACTCATGTCCACGCCATGCTCGGCATTAAACTGGTTGTCCACAAGGCGGTTGAAATTTTTTCTTCTTCTTTGATTGAAGTATTGTTTTTAAATCAGGTTGAATAATATTTCAATTTGAGCGCTTTTGATAACCGACCAATACAATCATATCAGCATTGCTAATGCTGGAGGCTGATCGGTGAGTTACATATGTTTTGTTGAGTTGGAAATCCATGTTACGAGAAAAATGGTAATGATTAGGATTACCGCCACTATTAATTCCATGATCTTCCTGAAATCAGCAGTTAGGCAACCGTTCATCAAAATGCAATTGTGGTAATCAAAGCATCAATCCAATTTAATCAAATTGACTTGCAACGATCACATATTAATGATATAACAATACGTTGATATGCATGATTAGAGTATTGTATTTTTTGTTAGACTCAATCAAGCCAGATATCCCAAATATGATATTGCGTTGAATTTCAGTTTTGTTAGACATTTTATTAAAAGTTCAATGCTTAGTTTCGATATATCATCTCAGTCCTCTAGTAAGACGGTCGACCGTCGAAACTAGTATATTTTTTTATTTTATGTGAATTTCAAGTTAGAGTTTGAAGATTTTTTTTTTAACTGCAAGGAACAGCTCTATTTAGTTATTCGAACTGTTGATGTAGGAGTACACATCTATTGTTAAAATCATTGTTAAATTAACAATGATTTTAAAAATCGATGTGTACTTGTTTTGAATATATAGGCAGCATTTTTTTTGTCCCAAATCTATTTATGCGAAAAAAATAATTTCTTGAAATTTAGGATGACCTGAAGAGATTCGTTTAGGTAGTTGGTGTTGATGATTAGAATCAGCAGAATCCCGTTAAGAATAATTTCCTCTCGTTCGAAGCGAGCGTCGAACCAAATAAATCCACAAATTATACACCAGATGGCGTGTGCTGCAAGTTTATCTACGACGTGAACGAATCACACAGAGTGCAAATTGGCTCAATACTAATTCTGGTTGTGTAACGATGTTCTACTCAACTATGGATACCCACATTAACGAGAAGAGATGAAACTAAAACAATGAAAAATTCAAGACACGTATCAAGAACTGTTTCTAGATTGATTATTTTAGTGCTTATTTATTTATTTCAAACAAAGAAAATTTTAAATAGTTCTTTGGGAATTGGTTTTAGATTCTCAAAAGAATTTCTTCTATGTTTAACTCAATTAATTGCATTTTCCTCGAATGCAGAAACGTTATTCCGATGAAAGTTATTGCCTTTCATGCAAGGCGAACAACACTAAAATAGTTCCACTTGTAGATGAAAACAGCAGCCTTCTCCACTGCCTTAACGAACAGCACAGGTTGCAAATCAGTTCTATATAAATTCTGGTGGTGTGAAACAATAGTAGCGTAGTTTTAAATAGTAGCGTTTATGCTATGCTATGCAAAGTGAATCGATGTGTTGAAGTATTTCCAACGAGTGTAATGATATTGAAAATCTGTTAAAATTGTTCGAGCTTTAGACTTTCAAAACCTGACCCCAGTACGGTTTTCATTTCCGATTTTTGATTTAGCATCCCTATCTGCCTAGATTAGTTACCACCCGTGAGATTCCCGTAATTGACATTTAACTAGTTGAAATTGCATACTTGGGAGTAGTAGATCATGCCCAACGTGAAACCTAAACTGACTTAGAACATGAAATGATCAATAACGTAGATGGCCACACCCATGCGGGTCACTGTGGAAAGGGAAGGAATGTTAGTTGCTACTAGTGATCGAGGAATTCTCTGCATCACCACAAGTGTCACAGGTTTTTTAAATAAATTCACTTGTGTATTTTTATTTATTTCGTGATTGATCAGGAGCTTTTACTAATGTTTCAAATAATGATTGAACCTGTGTGAAAAATGTATACTTTGAGCAAAAAAACTTATATTTTGAAAACATCAATTTTCTCCGGAAGGGCTTATCTTAATATTTTATTTTCTGATATGTTGTAATATACAACTGATGAGGTTTATTGCACTATGAGTAAAGATGGGAGAGTAACAATCAAAAATGTGTTTATTTTTGATTTGTTCAAAAATATTAATTTTTGGAAATTGCTCTACATTTTGCATTTTTTAAGTTTTTCGACTCTATGAAAGAACACAAACACAAGTATAAAATAAAATTTGGTTGAATACTACCGCTTCACTAATAATAGTGGATTTTTATTATGTTAAAGTATCTTATTAAACTATGTAAAATGAAAAATGATGCTGAGCAAACATGAATATTTGCATATAAAAACTGCCCCCAAACAGAAAAAAATGATATACGCTTGATTGATTTCAGAATTTTACAAAATGTATTTCATGTGGAAAAAAATGTTCAAAGTTTTCGATTTTTTTTAAATTTTACATAAAAAATAAATCATTAATGAGTACATTACGCTGTAATTTTTTCAGATTTAAAAAAAATGTGGACGGGTATAACATCAGACTTTAAAAACCTGTTTTAATCCACCTGGTGGTGTAATGATGTCTTTCTCATATCAATCATACTATCATATATAATACTGTGGTATTCTTCAAAGTAATTCTCTTCGATTCTTGAAAAAATAACTAAAATCGGTTTGTTCGACCATCTACTGATAAAAACTATCAATTGAAGAAGATATGAGGTCGATTTAGAAAACTTTTTTTGGTTTTTCGTCCTTTTCAGTGATGGTATACAATTTTTTACATACTTTACCCTATATTTCCGGATCCGGAAGTCGGATCCGGATGAAATTCAGGAATTACGTATGGGACCACAGGACCTTTCATTTGAACCTAAGTTTGTGAAAACCGGTTCAGACATCTCCTAAAAAAGTTTGTGCAAAAAAACGTTACATGCACACATACGCACATACACACACATACACACACAGATGTTTTGCGTACTCGACGAACTGAGTCGAATGGTATATAACACACGGCCAGTGTTCCACAGTGATTGCATAACCTTTCTATATGAAAATAAATCGTTCGGAAAACCATGCGCCCCCATCAAATTGTCATCATCCGATGGAGACGTATGGTATTTAGTTCTAAAATCAGATATCACATGTCCTTAGAACTAAATACCATGCGTTTCCATCTACAACTTGAGTTTAGGGCTTAGGAAAGAATTTTCATAAGGAAGGACCGGTGAGAGAAATATGAATCAGAACTAATATACAAAAAAAAAACCTTTAAAGTCAAAGCTGGGTGGGCGATATACTCCATGAACATCATAAAACTGTCCTTTAACACAAAGTCCAATGTGTATGTGATGGAACCCATCAAAAGTATGAACTATAATAAGTCTATGTTGAATGTTTTGTTTCACATATCTAATCCTGATCCAGCTAATCCACCACTAGAGTGATTCCTGCAAGTAAAATAGGCTCTATATTGTGGTATTTCGTGAAGGATGCAATTTTGATGTTTAAGCCATGTCTCTCTAATAACAATAACATCTATAGAAATTTTACAATTCTCTAGGTTCTGTAGTATTACGTCAAACTTGGACAGCTCATTTATATCTCTAACATTCCACTATTAAAATTTTTATCGTTTGTTTATCATTACTAACGTAGCTATCGTTGAAATTATACATACTGTCGTGGGAGAAGTTTTTCTGATTTGTGTTGTCTATTCAATAATTAAAAATATAATAGTTAAAAAAAGAGTTAATAAAGTTAAAAAAACAATATTCAATTTCTTTTTCGTTTGTTAGTTATTTGTTCTGGCGATGAGACAACAGAATTATCTAGTTTATATAGATTAATGATGGGTCCAATGTCTAGTTTACAACTGATTTTGTCTAGTTTTGAATTATCTTCTGTTTTCACTAAGATTATCCCACCGCGACCTGGCCAGACATATTCAATATTCAATGACCTCTGCTGTTCACTTAATCACTCCAAGGAAATCCCTTAGTATCATAACAAATTGGCTCAAATGGCACGTCCCTTAGTAACTCCAAGGAGCAAGCGGACAAATCTTCACGAACTGCAACTCTCATTTCTCTACCATTGATATTCATTGAACTGTCTACTGCCGTTGCAAGCAAGGGACCATACTCCTGCTTCTTATTCAGCAACGCATCTTTCATACTATCCGTTTTGAAAGAAATTCTTATTGGAACAACAGCATTATTATGTTTGTTGTTCGGATATAACCTGGACGAGGAGACAATACAGTCCTGAGACATATTTACATTGATGCATTTAAAAGTTTTCAACACAAGATCCGTAACATTTTCATTGGAGAGAGAGAGAGCAATCCAAGTATCTTCGCGTTGTTTACAACTGACTTTTTATTTCCTCTATCGGAATTCATTTCAAGTTTATTCACAATAGCTATCACGCAGTGTTGGTGATTGCCGAAAATTTGACAGAAGCTGCTATATTGCTATCTATATTGTATACAACATTTTCAATCCGGTAGAAGATGCTACAAGAACTCGAGTCTCTCAATGCATGAACCGTGAGAGAATTTTGCTCCATTTCTTCGCTCCACTTCATACTCTGAGGATTTCACGCCCTTAAAAAAAATGTACAGTCTGATAATGATCGTTGCTGTGTGGAATTTCCCAAGAGAGAATCGCAAGTTGACAATTATCGCAGAAAATCGAATCGGTGATTCAACTTGATGATTCTCATACTAGGTTGCAATATTTCAAAACCCTTGAGTGGAACATTCACAGACATTTTCATAGACACAACTTATACAAAGGTTATATGCACATAGTTAGAATAAGCGGCAATAGTAAAATGATTCTATCACAATTGTCAACTGCCTGTATAGAATCGGATCGCGAAACGAGAATAAGCGACCGTTTGTTATTTCAGAGAAGATCCCCACAGCAGCGTGCTAATCTTTGATTCTCAGAAATGTCATCGAGAGAAATTCGCTCTCACACTGGTGTCGATTCTATGCTAAATGAGCCATGCCAGGTTTTTGTTGTTGCGATGATTTCCGTTTCTCTTTGAAGGCACTGATTGAAGAGTTGCCAGTGAACGTTCTTTGATACGATAAAAGCCATCCTTGGCTGTCAGTGATGACAGCGATTGTTTTAATTTTTCAATTTCTAATTGCAGGCGAGCATTCTCAGTCTTCAAGTATTTGAAATCCTTTGCAATAGCATCGAATTTCTCCGACAAAAAGTTTTGAGAAGACTCCACAGCACTAGTTATGGTTTTGACCTCTTCCCGTAAATGTTCCTGATGATAAATGCCACAAGTCACATCATAATTCACGTCTTCACAATCCATATATATATATATATATATATATATATATATATATATATATATATATATATATATATATATATATATATATATATATATATATATATATATATATATATATATATATATATATATATATATATATATATATATATATATATATATATATATATATATATATATATATATATATATATATATATATATATATATATATATATATATATATATATATATATATATATATATATATATTCCAATACTAGATCGGGCACGAAACAAAACGGAGGAAACAAATAGCGAGACAAAATGTAAAAAACCCAATAGAGGAAAAAATAATAATATATAAAGCAAAGCAAAACAAATATGAGTAAACTCTCTAAGCAGACAAACCGCCCAACTCGGGTGCAGGCACAGACCAGTTGTTCACAGAATAAATGAAGCACAACACCTACCTTGAGTAAACATGCAGCATGCGTCGTGTCAGACCATCAACAGCACCATCACTACAGAGCCACACTGTGACTACCAACTGAAAAAATGCAAAAAACGCGGATGGTACACGGAGATCGTTCTATCAGTCCGTTAAATCCGTCTCACTCAACCTCAGGAGCCAAGTGAGCAATCGCTATCAGTCGAGGAAACAGAACCACTGTCCACGAACAGAGCACCGCAAAAAAATGAAAGCCCAAGAACTATTTCCGGACAGACACACCGATTATGATCACTTATCCTTAATCGCACAAATCACTCCAACCACAGGTACACTAAAGGATTATTGTAATCAACCGAAACCTGCGGCTAGCGAATATAATCACTACAAAACTATTAAAAATAACCGGTGCTCGAAAAGCGAGCTGCAAAAACAGCCAACATTGTTGCCAGATTATGAATTTACAACAATAAATGCTGGAAGAACATAACACCCATATACCATTCGAATCAGTTCGTCGTAATCATCAAATGCGTGTGTGGCAAATAATTTCATTCAATTTTCTCGCAGATGGCTGAACCGACCTAAGACTCAAATGAAATCTAAGAACCATCTAAGATTGAAATGAAAGGTCTTGAGATCCTATAAAACATCTTGCTTTTAGGTCAGATCCGACTTCCGGTTTAGGAGATTTGGATTTGTATAGTCGATAACCAAATAAACTTATTTAAGTTTTGGCGAAATTCAGTTTTCGATCCGGAAGACACAGAAAAATTTATTTCGCACTACGATTTTTCAAAGATTTTCAAAAATTTTGAATTAAGTGTAATCTTCTTAGGTTAATTTAACTGACATCGGTTTTCGAATTCCGGTTCTGGAATCGAATCATTTCTCATATCCTAATTGTTTTTTCAAAAAAGACCAAATCAAATTTCTTGAACAAAAATTCAAAATAAAAGACTTATGATCCCATACAAAATTGATTAATTTTATCCGAGTCCGACTTCCAATTTTGAATTTAAAGGTGATGAGTTTGATGACAATATCAAAAAGCATTAAAGTTAGACTCAAAACTATTGAATTTTACTCTTCATAATAATTTCTGGACATACGAACCGTTTTGGTTTCTGCAGGTTCCCGAATACCGGCTCTGGAAGTACGGTGAACAATGACGAAAAACTCGGAAGTGGAGCTTACTTCAACATATCATGGAATTTTCAATCGATTGTCACACGTTTAGATTATATTTGCAGTTCCGACATTACAGGGTAATGAGTGATTAAAATCTCAAATTGTCGCTTAAAACGACGATCATTGAAATAATGCCATGAGAACTAAAACACCGAATAATATTCATGCAACAAATACATGCGGATTGATAAAAAAAAGTAACATATCACTGCTGGGTGGGTTAAGCATTTTTTTTCAATTTTTTTTGAATTTTACATTTTTTTTGAATTTTACATTTTGAATTTTACATGTGTTTATTCGTTTTGACGTAGTTACGTTAGTTCTACTGTTTAAATGATTATCTTTCAACGAGAACGGATAGGATAGGATAGCCATCAATCTGTAGGTTTTAATAAGGGCTTTAAAATAGAAATTATCAAAAAAAAATTAAAACCCTGATTTTTTTTATTTAACTTTTTCGGATTATTTTGTAATTATTGAGAAAAAAAATCAAAAATTTTGTTCAGTGTATATTGCCCAAACGATTCCCTACAACTTCTTACTGAACGCCATTTTTGTACAATTAATGGTTTCCGAGTTCCAACGGCATTTTTTGTGAAATGCAAAAATACATATGCCCTTCTTTAAAATCAGTCGTGAGTCGGGTTGACCTCTCCATTGGTTCAAAACTTATGGTTTGCCATACTGAAGCCATGTGCAAAGTTTCATCGAAATCGGAGAAGGTCAGTTCTGATTCTGTTACTTTTTCGTCTACTCATTCCTGGAATTCATATCGATCCTACAATTTCTTCTTTTGCAGAATTTTGGAAAATAACAGTTTGCGAAGTACAACGATTATAAAAAAAAACAACGCAGTGCAACAAAAATCTAAGTTTTTTAAAATTCTAGTCTAAATATCTCGAGAACGGCTACTATTAGAAGAAAGGCAGCCATAACTGAATCTTTAGGATCTGTAGAATCATTTTGAAGTGTTCAAATGACTATTTTTAAAAAAAAGTATGATTTTGGGCGGGTATAGCGTGATGGCCTTTCACGCAGCCCACCTTGGTTCGATTCCCAACCCCCGCACATAGGATCAGAACGTTTTTTCTGGTCCGAAGAGGTGAATGACCTCAAGGTTAATATACCTCTATAATTGAAAAAAAAGTATGATTTCTTTACAATAACTAAAAAATGTTTCCGTTGTAACAACTTAATTCTTCAAAAGACATGAATCGCATTAATGTCAGTATGTTGGTTTAGATAAGAGGTTGAAAATAAAAATATCGAGACATTTGGAATGCGTACCAAAGAAGAAATTTTTATGCAAAAATACATTCGCCCGTTTTAAAATCGGCCTTAAGTGAAGTTGGTCTCTCCATCGGTGCAAAATACAGGGTTTATTGTACTAAAACGTGTGCAAAGTCGGTGCAAGTCTATTGAGATTTTGCCATCTTTTGTTTATTTAGGAGTTTGTGGATTGTACAAAAAGTACATATTTCGTTTCGATTTCTTCGCGTTTCACCTTCGGCTCATCAGCGCTTAAAGCAGTTCAAATTAAACCTCCTTCTCCGTCTAATAGTTCAATTTGAGCCGCTAAGCAGACGCGAAGTTCACCCAATTTAGGGTTTTTTGGTTTGTACAAAAAGTATAAATAACGTTTCGATTTCTTCGCGTTTCGCCTTCAGCTTATCAGTGCTTCAAGCAGTTCAAATTCGCTAAGCTTTTCTTTTGTTGTTAATTTCTGGAATTGCTCTGTTTAATCCCATATATCTCTACCCAGGATAAGAGAGAGAGTAGTCTACGACTGAACGCGTAGTGGGGTGTTTTTCTTCTTATAACGACGTTTGTCTTCAACTCTTCTTCGTCGAATTTTATTCGATGCATTGAATGATCGAGCTAATTTCTGACATATGCAAGACAGGTATAAACTCCCATAAGTAATTGATTCGCCGTCAGAGAAACGTCAACGTTATTCGCGCTCAACCAAAAGACACAAACCTGTTTTGAATGCATCTGACGCTACAAGTTGTTATTACCGTGCCGTATGTATGTTATTAGTAAAAAAGTTCTTCACCTTTTGTCAGCAGAGATGCCGACGCTAGCTGATTGTTACTACAACAGTTTGCCGAAAAGCACATTGGACTCGCTCGTCATCACCGTCATATGCTCAATAGCGAGCATTCCCTGAACGCGACATTGACCCGAAAAGATGCACTACGATCGGTCACACGCGGTGTGATTTGTCGATTTCGTAGCCGTGCCGTTTCAGTCGGTACCAGACGGTTACCTTCAGTATGTTGAAACTAAACTAATGATCTTGTGATCTTTAGCTCTCTGATGAATGCTATCTGTTCTCACCAAATGTAACCTATTCACAAGTTACAGCATGTTTCGACTCGGTGCAATCCGAACTTGGAAAATTGAAGTTGAAAATAGGATTTTCTTGAAGTGAATGTTTTACAGTTAGGATACATACACAAATATTTTTTATCAAGAAAAAAAAATCAGAAAAAACGCATTTGGTATTATGGGTACGAAAACTGCTGTTTTTTGGCGATTTTTTGTGACGACATAATCAAAGATTTTGTTATTAACATTATTAAGGTATAATATTCGAGAATATGCAGAAATTCCACAAAAAAATTTGAAATACTCGACAATGGCAGTAATTTTTCGGACGTAGAATTCTGGTGCCCCTCATAACTTGATACTGGATCATCAGATATATAAAAAAAAATCAAAATTTATTAGTTAGATTGTTTTTCTCATATAACACTGGGAGAGTTCTTCGATAAAAAACGATCGATTTGTTATTGTAAAATAAAAATTATTTGCAAATTAAAAAAAAAACTGCTCTGCGTTACTTAATGAATTATGTACCGAAATAGTGTTCAAAATTTTGAAAAGGTCGGGACAGTAGTTATGGGGTTATGAGGAGCACCGACTAATAACTAATAACTGAAATAAGGGGAAATTTTGAGCACAATATACTGAAAAAATATACAGTTTAGGTTCTACTTGCGTTGAAATTTCTATAAATAGAACTGGAGAGTATGGTTTGATATTATACTGAGAGTGAAACATTTAATATCACTTATTTTCCCAAGCGATTGACGACAAATTAACGAAAAAATATTCTCTGCTCTCTTTTTAATCTGAGAAATTGTTTAGTTACTTTTCAATGTGACGAAACCACTTCTAAGAAATCGGATTATATACCATCTATGTGACATCACATAGCAGGGAACATTTAAATTTTTACATGCATCAGCCCTTCACTTCGAATCATTCGACGGATGATGATACTTGAGATTTATTTTTTCTATTCTATAGGAGCCCAGATGCAGAAAAGTTCTACTGATCAGTTGGTGTTCAGTCTTTTATGAAATATATTTTATAACTTGAATAAGTTGTATATTGCGGTCGAGCATATCATCCGATGCCATGTAAGCTGTGTTCGAATAGAATCAATGAATCACTACACATAACGACTCCGCATGTCAATACTTGAAGTCAAGTAGCGCTGGTTACTAAAAAGTGATGTAATTTTATCAACACGTATCCAATCAAACCACCAACAACACCGTTGATGGGTGCTTTTTCTCATATCACACCGAAATAAATTTTAAAACGCGTGGAACAATCACAGGCGCATGAGTTCGTGAATGAATGGCATCGAAGTTCGTAGACGGCTACTCCTTTAAAGTAGTGCACAGAAAACGAGGTTCAAACTAGACCATGTTTCGCTTGTTCCAGCTCCGCTGACTACGCGATTAGTCTAAGCTCTGACAGGTACAGACACTTTTTCGAAATGATTGGGCATTATTTCCCTAGGCACTTAACATTCCGTCTGCTTCTACCATATTATTCATGCGGTTCGGTTCGCCACGATTTACAATCGGTGTAGAGGGTGGAAAGCTAAGCTTTTTTGCGAACAGTAAACATCATTGGAGCATATTAAAATAAACAACCATATTTTATGTAATAATTGAATTGAATTTTGACTGGGGCTGTGACGTGTTGAACAACACCATAATGCATAACGCATAAAAAGTACCAAAATTCCTGCTCGGGTACGATTGATGGTGCTGCTTCATTTGTGAAATTAATCTTTGCTTCTCAGCGATGTGACTCTGTTTGTCTTTTGGATATCTTTTGTACATCACACGTGCTTTTGATATGCGAGTCAATTTCGCACATTGCAGAATAAATATCATAATGTTGAATCTATAGACCAAGAGTTTTGTATGAATGGATAATAAATTATTCATATGAGATATACGTGTCACTCATTGAAAGAGCAAAAGTTTATTGCATGGTAATTTCATACACTGAGAGTTGAGTTGGTACAAATGGAATAATTTGGAACGTAAAAAGACAGTAGTTAAAAAAATCTTAAAAATAAATAATAACAAAATACGTTAATCATACAAAACTGATATAGTCGTATCAGGTTACTTTTCATTATCACTTTTTTGTTTCGTCTTAGATTCATTAGCGCACTAAAGATTATGTAGTTGTTGTATGTAGTGGCCCGACACACACAAGAGGAGAACAAATCACAGAACAAAAAACGGTGCAAAAACAATACAATAATCATTCAATAAATTACGGAACGACGCCGCTTCTTTGGGCGAACGTCGCACGGTAATTTCGATACTTTTATCAATACAAATAGAAGCATGCACAGAACACACTACTTATCTGTATTTAACACAATTCAAGCACTAATTCAGCACACAATTTTTCACGAATAGGAAATTATTTCACACAATTTTTGCAATTTGATTCTGCACTAAAGACGCACAAGTTGTCATGTTCGCCATTAACACACACACAGTTCGCCATTAAACATTGCGGATCTATTCTCAAGTACAAGTAACACTGGATCGCGACGTTTCATGCAATTCTAAAATATTCGGCATAAAGTTTAAATTCGATTTCGCAAATCTCAATATCAAAGTCGATATCTCTAAAAAAATGATATAATTCCAGGTCTCGACGGCTCACGATTTTTTAAGACATTTGGGGAGAAATTTTTTTCCTTAGTTTTGCGTTTTTTAAGCGAATTTTCAACTATGCGTTTTTTCATGAATTTTAAGTTATGTAATTTTCAATGTAAATTTTCGCAGTTTCTTATGCGATTTCTATATGCGTTGCGTATGTGTGAGCCCCGACCTGGAAGGATTCTTATTGTCAGTAGGATCGTAGTACTAGCCATGCAATGATTCTGTACGTTATATGAATCGGCTGCAAAGTCTGTTGAAACAGAAAGGCCAAATTCCACAAAAGGAATGTGATGCCAAGACTTTGCTTTTATTTACCACATGAAAATACATCCATTCTATTTCACAGAGCTTCCTGTAGTTGTTCCTGGTTCAAATTACCTGAAATAAAAGAATGATTGTGCAATGTTAAATTTACATTTCATTTTGTTCCTTATTTTCTATTTATGATAGAAAGAAAGAGAAAAGCGAAAGGGTGAAGGGAGAGTCTTAATATTTTATTTCGTTTTACTGTACTACATAAAGGAGAGCGAGAGAGAGGGTGAGAGAAATGAGAGGGAGAAGAACGAGAGAGGTGAGCGATATTATCGTTTGTCTTCTGCCCGTGGATTCGGTTCCGTCCTGGGTGATGTCTCGCCGTTGGCTCGTCGTGTCCGTCGATGTGGGTCTGCGGGCCGCAGTGAACATTCCCGGGACTTCGGCTCCCGGCAGATGGCCGCGTCCTGGATGATATGGAGCAATTGAGCGAACCTTTGGGAACGCCGTTTTCTCAGCGAATGTTTGAGAGAGGGATCCGCCTATGCAGACTTGGAAATAAGGAAGTCTAGCAGAAATGCACCCAGTCAGCTCTTTAAGGTCTAACAAAGCATTGTAGGCGGCTCTTGAGGTTGTACGGATCACATATCTCGCTCCTCTTGCTTTCTTGGAAGCAGGGATCACCTTGTGAGGGTCCGAGCCTAGAACGCGTTGCACGCTCTTGAGGATCAGGAAGGGGTTAGCGGGGAGACGTGAGTCAACCGCTGTACTTGCAATGCCGATAATGCGGCTTCACTAACACTCAGTATTATAATTATTATTGTTATTATTATTATTATTATTATTATTATTATTATTATTATTATTATTATTATTATTATTATTATTATTATTATTATTATTATTATTATTATTATTATTATTATTATTATTATTATTATTATTATTATTATTATTATTATTATTATTATTATTATTATTATTATTATTATTATTCTTATTATTATTATTATTATTATTATTATTATTATTATTATTGACATCACTACACCACCGGTACGGTATTACACGGTATATTTCCTGTGAAAATTGCAATTTTTTTTCAAATAAACTATAATTCATAGACATTCTTTTATTTTTTATTTCATTTATTTTACCCCGGCTTTACATTCTTTTATTCTTTTCTTATCATGAAATATCTAAACCGCAGCCTCGTCTTATACCAATATCACACACTAGTAGCTGACATCCGTAACCGTTTCGTTTTCTTTATAGCGTATACAAAATAGAACGAGGCACGCATCGTTCGTTTTGTGTTTTCTTCTTCCACTTTACTCGGTATTGTATTGTCATTCTATATGCCAGTTTGAAAGCTTCGACACTTATCGCCCTGTAACTGCAGAACCAGAAGTTGGATTCGGATGACATTTCACAGTAGCATTAAAGATAATATGAGCTTTAATTCGAATCAAGATTTGTGAAAATCGGTTCCAGCACCGCAGAGAAGTCGAAGTGAATTCAATTTTTGGAGTTTTCTAATTCTAATGAGATTGGTAATTTTTCACTTATCACGCTTCAGTTCCGAAACCGGAAGTCAGGTCCGGATAAATTGTTTTACAAATTTTTAGGAAACTATAAGAACTTCCATTTGAATCTTAGTTTGCGAAAATAGGCTGAGCTGTTTCAGAGATAATTGAGTGCAAACTTTTCCTCTAATTTCCATATATTACCATATAACTTCGGAACCGGAAGTCGGATCCAAATGAAATTCAATAGCAAGTTATGGAACCATAAGACCTTTAATTTGAATTTTAGTTTGTGAAAATCCTTTCAGCCATCTCTGAAAAAAGTGAGTGTATATTTTTTACATTTTTTTTTGGTGCATATCATCCTATATCTCTGGAACCGAAAGTCGGATCGGGATTCAGTTGCAGGTTATGGGACCATGAGATCTTTCATTTGAATCTTATGGCGTTTTTCATTGAAAAACACTGGTGGCGTGGATTGCTCTGGTTTTGCACTTTCGAGCAGAAATGCAACATTCTGACGGTGTTTCATTACCATTTCTGCTCGAAAGTGCAAAATAAGAGCAATCCACGCCACCAGTGTTTTTCAATAAAAAACGCCATTAGTTTGTGAAAATCGGTTCAGCCACCTCTAAGAAAAGTGAGTGCATGTTTTTGTTACATATGTTACATATGTTACATATATATATATATATATATATATATATATATATATATATATATATATATATATATATATATATATATATATATATATATATATATATATATATATATATATATATATATATATATATATATATATATATATATATATATATATATATATATATATATATATATAAATATATATATATATATATTATTTCAAATCAATTCCAATTACGATTTTAAGACGATTTCAGGATTCAAATGACTGCGAAATGACTCTTTCGTCGAAATGGCATTCGGTGAAGTGGCCCATTCGGCGAAATGTCATTCGGCGAAATGGTTTTCGGCGAAACGGCTTTCGGCGAAATGGCTTTCGGCGAAATGGATTTCGACGAAATTACCCTGATCCTTGAATACAAATTATGGGTAATAAATACGATGAATTCGCATTATATATGTCTTCGATAATCCAAATCGTTGGGATTCCACGTGATCAAATTTTGCTAAACACAGCTACATGGTTATTATTTGTCGAAAGCATGCATGCACATGGAACAAAAACTAGAGGAACAACATTTCGCAACAACACGGTCGATAATTGATTTGGTTCATTGTGAATGACAAATATTTGCCCCATTTCGTATTGTTGTAAGTAAAACAGTGGGTCATACAGCTGTACACTATCGACTTGGTGCGATAATCGCCAGTCAGTCGATGCTAGGTTCACCGTTCAACTCCACCGAATGTGTACTTGCATCAGGTAATTAGCCTTACATAGTGCGGTTTTCCCATGTGAACAGAACAGGGCCAAGATATGTTTCATTCAACTAGGGCGGCTTCACTGGTAAAGTGATAAAAATAAAACCTGCTTCAGAGCGAACCGCACGTTTATGGTTTAAAGACGTGGGATCACAGACTCTGATCACTGTTACTCGAAGGCCTAAGACAGTGAACCAGATATGAAGGCAGTCGCAAAAGAGAGCGAAAGCCCTCAGTGTTTGGCGCAATTTTTCTTATTTATTAACAGACAGTTGCTCCACACACTACAGGTTCAATCAATGCTTTCAATTCATGACTCATGTTGGCCGAGTCCAGGTGGTAGAAGGCGTGCACGTTACTGTTGATCCTGATGACCAGTTGAAATCGACTATAAATATTAATTACATAAGATTTAAGTGCCGTGATAATGTCCGACGCTAATGCAGATAGACTTGCTGTTCAAATCTGAGTTACAATATAGTAGGAGCATCTCGCAATGTCCTTTGTGCTTTGACAGGTTAAGGTTTGTTTGACAGTCAACTTAGAACACGATCACAGTCTTCATCTTTGCTTGGCAAGGAGTGTTCCAACTGGATAGTTGACCATCGTTGAAGATATTCCACCGTGCGGACTCGGACTATCTAGGATGTAGTGATTTCCATTGTCAGTCATCGGAATGCAAACAAAGCCAGGAAAAATAAATAGCCATACATTATTAATGATATATAGTCTATACATATTTATACGCCATTTAATTAATATTTCTGTTATAATGATAAATAAGACGGTTTACTGCCATGATCTGTTTTTAAGATCGGAAGGTTAGAGTGGAATGAGACAAGTTCAACTAATACATAAACTGATCATGTATCAACTTGAGATAAACTGTTATTAAAAAATATTCTCTTTCTTTCTCATGAGTTCGCATCAAAGAACATTGAACCAAAATAATGGTTTATTGGGTTTAAAAAACCTTTTTAATTTCACCTAGTGGTGTAATGATGCCTTTCTCGTGTTTTTTATTTTCAAAAATATCACCAGAAGATTTTGTGAAGATTTTTTTTCAATCTTGAATAAAATAAGAAAAATTCGTTTGGTATAAACTAACATAATCTTTTCAAATTGTAAACAGTTATGTCAAGTTAATAAGATTTTTTCTTTATTTTGCATCGTCGCACTAAATGAATAAACACCCTATAGTTCTGGAACCGGAAATCGGACTCGGATGAAATTAAACAGCAACCTATGTGACTATAGGAACTTTTATTTGAGTCTGTTTGTGGAAATCGATCAAATCATTTCTGAGAAAATTGAGTGCGTCTCGTTTTAAACTTTCTGACCACTATTTCTTCTTCTACGAGATTTTTTATTTTATGAGTGACATTATTTAGTACATACTCACACACAAACACACACATTGCTCAGCTCGATGAACTGTGCCAATTTTCAGGTATAAACTTTCTATATGAAAAAGGCGATAAGTGCACTTACATAGAAAAGCATCGTGAAAAATATAGATTTTAATGTGGCAACCCTGCACACTATACGGAATTGAATAAAGCACGCTGCGAACGGAGCAAAGCCGCACGTACCGTCGCGTACTAGTTTTGCATCGTCATTTTGAATTTAAATGTTTTGACACTTATCGCCTTATAATTTCGGGAGCGGAAGTCGGATCAGGATGAAATTGCACAGTATATTTAAAGACAATTAGAGCTTTAATTTGAATCATGATTTGTAAAATCGGCTTAACCGTTGCTGAGAAATCGAAGCGAGTTCCGTTTTTTGAGATTTTCTCCACCATAATCGGTGCTTTCGGAAGCGGAAACCGGGGACTAGTAGTCCTAAAGTAGTTTTACATATTCACTAACTAACAAGATCTGCCAACAGCAGTAAGTTTTATAAAAATGTGCAGTTCGTTTTGCCATCGCTTGTGAAAAAATGCTCATGAAATTGGAAATTTTCACTAATTGCGCTGTAATAGCAGAGCCGGATCTGGATCAACTTTTCGGGAACTTTTTAAAGAATTTTAAGACCTTTCAATTGCTTATTAGTTTGTGAAAATCGGTTGAGAAATTTGCGAGAAAATTGATTGCTAATTTTTTCATAAATTTGCACATATTTCTTTGTAATTCTGGAACTGGAAGTCGGATCCAAATGATATACAGGAATTGTGGAAAATTGTATGAGGCCATACGACCTTTTTTTTAATCTAAGTTTGTAAAAATCGGTTCAGCCATCTCTGAGAAAATTGAGTGACATTATTTGTCACACACATACATACTTACATACATACATACACACACACTAACTTTTCTCAAAGACGGCTGAACCGATTCTCACAAACTTACATTCAAATGGAAGCTATAATTGTCCCATACAAAGTTCCTGAATTTTATTTTGATCCGATTTCCGGTTCCGGAATTACAGGGTGATTAGTAAAAAATATTCAATTTCAAACTACTTCTTTGCTTTTCTCAGAGATGGCGTGATCGTTTTTTACAATCTTGAATTCAAATGAAAGTTCTCATAGTCCTAAATAAAGTACCCAAATTTCATCCGGATCTGACTTCCGGTTCCGGAATTATAGGGTAAAATGTGTTAAAAATTTGATTGCGTCACTTAAACAGGCAAAACAAAAAACGCAAAAAAATCCTAAACTGGTCTTAAAACTACACAAATTGGTAGCCATTACCAACTAAACAAACCGATTTCGGCTATCCTGGTTCCCGGTCTCCAGTTCCGGAAGTACCGGAAATAGTGGTCATATATTCCAAAATGGATCTCACTCACTTTGCTCATCGATGGTTCGACCGATTTTCACAAACTTATATTGAAATGAAAAGTCTCATCGTCCCATACGGAATTCCTGAATTTCGTCTGGATCCGACTTCCGGTTACGGAGTTATAGGGTAAAGTGTGTTCAATATTGTACACCGTCACATAAACCGGCGAAACAAAAAACGTAAAAAATTTTCTAAACTGGACTCAAAACCAATATTCCCAATCTTACAGTCAATTGAGATGTTTTATGGTAGTGCCTAAAATTACTGCATATTTTCGGATACAACAAAAATTTAAATCGTCGTCACGAGCAAAGCACTGTTACATTCTGTATGTTATACTAGTTAATGCACAAACAATCCCTTGGTTTCTTTCAAAACTCGAAGAGAAACATTTTGAATAGAATACCACAGTATCAAATATGAGAAAGGCATCATTACACCACTAGGTGGATTAAAAAAGGTTTTTATTTATTTCATTACTTGAGTCGCACTAGGCGATCCTTCTTAGTTACATCTTAACAGGGTTTCTCCCTGATGATTTTCTTCTGGTCGGAAACTGTAATTTAATAATATCATTTAAACTCAGCATAAAAATTTTGTTTTTTTTTTAAATTCCATCAAACATATTTCACTGGAATCGTGATAATTATATTTAATCGTGATAAGAATATTTGACTAAAGTGTATGAATAACCTTGAACAGATTAATCAAGCATTGTCATGAGTTGAGAAAGTTTTTCAAAAAATGCTCTCAAGAATATTATAACGAACACTTGAAGTGAAAAAAAAACATTGAAGTTATCAATGTTTGTTCAGTGCTCCGATGCGCACGTGAATTTAGTAACGACGCATTATCAAAATTAACTACTTTTACAATGTCGCGTGTTCACAATAGGACGAACCATGGCAAGGTTGACCAGTGATTATGTTGAGAATTACAAAGTCCTGTCAGGGCAGTAAGTATATGCTTACCGATTTGTTCCAACATAAATATATATCTTGACGTGAGGTATGATTTTTTTATTGAACTTACATAAAATTGAACGGGCGCAGCCGTGCGACATAAAATTGGAGTAACTTATTTGTGATGTGCACTGATTGTATTGTTTATTGTAAATTTTACATATGCCTACCGAATAAATTCAATTCGGAGTCGAATTCGCCATTAATGGAAGAGTCAATATGCTTCTTGAACTATATATAGAGATGCTTGATCTTCCAGCAGAAGGCAAGGTAAATTTTTAGTAGCTGTTTGTTGTTTGATGCTGGAGAATTATTTGTGCTACTTTATTTCTTATCAAACAGAGTAATGTACATTAAAAAATACACCACTTATTATGCAGAATACGGCAAAACTATATAACGTATAACCTGAGACCCACTATGCGGTCATCCACCTCTTATAAAAAATAAATATCCCTTTTTCCTCGTGATTCCGGCAGGAGTGCAAGTAACCCCTGCAGATCGGGATACCAAGCCCGGTGGGAGCTATGGTCGTATGCTGATAAGGCAGGAAAAACGATTGTCTGTTCTGGATATTAGCAGCGGCTCAAATCAGTGTCTGACCCAGAGGGCGGCTGAAAATGAAACAAAATGTCTCGTCATCTTCATCAGCAGATAAATTGATAGAATAAAACCATTTTGCTTGAAATTCATTAAATTTATTTTGAAAACAAATCACTTTTGGAATATTCATTGATCAAATTCAGTTGTTCGACCTTAAGATTTACCACTTACCTGTAAATTCTTCCGGAATCCAGCGTTGGGTTACATTTGTTTTGTAAGGCAGTGCCGAGTCCTGTTGGAAAACCCAATCTCTGGAACCAAAATTTTAACGAGCTAACAGACTAACGACGTTCATGGAGGAACCGACGGCGAAGTCTGTTGAAACAGAATTTGATTTTCAGTCATCGGCATAACATACTGACGATGTTCACGTAGGAACCGGCTGCGAAGTCCAATGGACTTACTTTTCACTAATCTACAAGCAAAAATCTCGCTGTGTGGCTACGTTGAGTCGCCAAAGCACGGATAAAAATTCTTTCTTTCTCACGACATACTCGAATATTTTCATCGCACTAACACGGTACAACGTGCTCACCCGTTGAGAGAATCACCGGAAGTGGAGATCCATTTTTTAAGTAACATATACATCCAATGTCATCCCAGACATAATGTAAATAAAACGACTATGGTTGCTCAATACAGTATTGTGTGAATGTTATAACGATTGATGATGTAATGTAGCAGTTCAATTGCCGGACCTTAAACAAAAACTAAGAAAAGAACAAATACATTGGCTTATCACCGCCTGTAGCGAGCCATGAAGCTTTCTCACAAAATTTTGTTTGGAAGTTATCCTAGATATTGAAGGTGCCTTCGATAACGTGTCTTTCAATTCAATTCTGGAAGCAGCCTGTGCTCATAGCTACGACAAACATAGATTAAAAAGCTGAGTGTCTGTGGGTGTCCTCAAAATGGTGTACTATCCCCACTTTTATGAAACCTACTTGCTGATGGTTTGTTAAGAAAACTTAATCCGAGTTACGGTTTTGTCATTTTATCATATATAATCACCGGTATAAGCATTAACACTCTCTTTGATTTAATGCAGCAACCCCTGCGATGTGTTGAGCAACCCAAGTAGCAAACATTGTTCTAGTACTGAATTTATTAGCTCTTCTCGCAACGATTATGCGATTGGAAAAGCGCACTTTTCTTGTTTGATGTGCAACAAGTTTCTTGTTTCATATGTTTCACAACAGTAATATTTGCTAAGTGGAAACCGGAATTGAAACAGCTCAAATGATCTTGTTGTACAGTCAGTTGAAAAGCCGCATGTGGAACCTTATCCATTCAGATTTTGAGTTGGTTTCACAAGCAGTAATATGAATGAGGTTTACATCCCTTACAAAAACGTGTTGAATCAATTGTTTAACATATCTAACAAAAATAACCGACATGAAGCAATTGTGAAACATGTCGATTATAACAAGTTTTAATTGCTACTTGGGAATGGTGTTGTCAGGTTGGATTATTTGTAAATCCAGGCAAAACATCAATGGTACTTTTCACTCATCCTAGAATTATCCCAGGAGCTTGTCCATTACAGTTATTTGGTTCTGAGGTTGTTGTGAATTGGTCTGCTCACATTGTCTTTAGGATTATGAGAGCTTGTATGCTTTTCGACCAATGCAGACGAGCTACTAATGCATTGACCACTACATGCGCTACTATGCATTGAACCACTACATGTGTTTCTAAAACAAGAAGCATCATCTTGTGCATACCGTCTTAAGGTTAATAGGCTTTGAAACTGTAACCCTATATACTATGCCACACTTGCTACGAAGGCCCGGCGGGTGGCCCGCATGTTGGTCATCGACTGAGACGGCTTTCCGTGGGCGATGATGGTGATATTGTTGAAGAGTATGAAAGTAACATAAGAAGTAAATTTTGTAGAAAACAGCATAAAAAAGGGGGTATGGGAACGAATCGAATAAGAACGACAAAAGATCCAGTTAGATGGCACCGAGATGGTGAAGAGACGGGGGAATAAGGAGCGAGAAGGTTAGTGACAGCAAAAAGATCTTGTTAGTTTCAATAGAGATGGTAGACAGCCGAGGGTCGGGAGAATCGGGCGGATGTTAGTGTCGAACCTGTGTGTGAAGATTATTCTTAGCCTCGACAAGAGAAAGTAGAACTTTCTCTGCCAGGTACAACGGATTACACTTGTATGTTAAGGTACTGGTATATGAGAAGCATATATAAACTATCGTCAACACATCCCGAACCGGAACCTCAGGCGGTCTACCTCGAGCCCTAAGGGATTCCAGTAGCTTTGACCTGTCGTCGCGATACACTACGCACGACCACACGACATGCTCGATGTCCTGATAACCGTCGCCGCAGGTGCAGAGACCGCTCTACGCGAGCCCAACACGCCGGAGATGTGCGTTGAAAGTGTAGTGATTTGACATGCGCCGCGACATAACACGAATGAAATCGCGACTCACGTTCAACCCCTGAACCAAGATTTCGTCGATACCCTAGGGATAATGGAATGTAGCCATCGTCCCATTTCGCCATTACTCCATGAAGTTTGCCAACTTCCGAGAGTTTTCTGACGAGAGATACTGAAAAATTCATTGAAGCAAATTGGTCTTTCATAAATATCATTTTCTAATGCGCCCACTTAGCCAATGAGTCTGCCTTTTCATTTCCCGGAATGGAACAATGCGAAGGGACCCAGACTAACGATATTGAATAAGACCGTTCAGATAAAGTTTTCAAATGTTCTCGTATTTCCATATGGGGGATATTTTCCTGACTTCATTGCCCGGAGAGCTTCTATTGAGCTTAGACAGTCCGTGACAATGAAGTAATGGTCTTTGGGCAAGGTTTCAATGATCTCGAGGGTGTACTGAATAGCAGCTAATTCTGCGACGTAAACTGAAGCCGGATCACTGAGTTTGTACGAAGCGGTGATGTTCTGATTGAAGATGCCGAAGCCTGTGGACTCGCTGCTGTTTGATCCGTCAGTGTAAAACATCTCTTCACAGTTGACTATTCTAAATTTATTATAGAAGATATTAGGGGCACTTGAGGGCGTATATGATCCGGAATTCCACGAATCTCTTCTCTCATGGATGTATCGAAAAACACAGTAGAATAAGAAGTATAGTATAGAAGTAAAATAAACACAATTGGAAACAAGAACGTTTTTTGCTTTGATTAAGTTCTTCATTTGCGTGTCTAACGTCGCGTAATTACGATAATTATCAGGTGTTCCATTGGCTCTAAACTTCTTTGTTTCTTTTTGTTTTGTGCTGTTTTTCCACCTCCTCTACTTTACAATTTCCTTCCATGTTCCTCTTACCCTTCTCTTTCCATCAGGGAAATGATGGGAAGCCACGGCAAGTCACAAATCTCCAAATAACCAGGGCAACGTGCCACTTGAGATAATTAGTTTTGATTCCTGATTCCTGCAATACATAAATTTACTGTCATCCCTGACACATTGTAAACGAAACGACGAAGGATCGTTCAACACACTTTTGTGTGTAATAATGATTGATGAAGTAATGTAGCAGCTCAATTGCCGGACCTTATACGATAACTAAAAAAATAAACCTGTAGCGAGCCAGTAAAATTTCGGAAACCCAAGATATTCAGTTCACGATTGTCCTATTTTAGCTCCTCAGCCATTCACAGTCCTGACTTGAAAGAATTCTGTGCGTCTATAGGATCGAAGCTCTCGTCATGCAACAGTTGGAATCGGCTGCGAGGTCTGTTGAAACAGAATTTGATTTGTAGCCTTTCAGTCATCGGCATGGAGTTATATCTGTGCTTAGGATTTCCTGTATTGGAGGCCTCTTACGACATGTTACACGAACCAGCAGATTAATTTTTAATTGCCATAACCTCTTTGATGGATTTAACCGAGACCATAGTGTTATTAGCGGCCCTTACGTGAGACAATATTATTGCCAATACAAGGAGTATTGACAATACTTTTGACTTTATCGGATTGAAGGAAATATGGTCTAAAAGTCAAAACTGTTTATCAATCCGACAATATTTTTTCCCCAGAGCGGAAACTGCTTGATATGTACAATAAACCCCCTCTCTCAATGTTTCAATGTTCAGTTGAAATATTGAAAGTATGATTTTTTCGAAAATGCGGACACAAATTACCAAGCTTATTGAATAGACAGTATTGACAATATTTTGGATTGACAATAATTTCTGCTATTGAGAGAACCGCTACCGATGCTATACGACGTTCTAGGCTTGAGAAGAAAAGGAAGTAAACTATGAAACTAAATGTCTATAAATTACCGAGTAACTACCAAAACTTTAAATTTAATCTTTTCATTTGAATATGTTCATAGAATGGCCATACATAATTCTAATATTTGGATGATATTTGAATTTCATTTCCCAATAAAAGTTTTTCACACTACTCGGTCAATATTATGTGCATTTCACAAGATACAGTTTGTAACTTTTACTTGACATAGTATTCAACTACTAGACATATTTTTCTAAAGATATTGGCATTTTTATAGATATTGGCATTTTTATAGAGATGTTGGTACTCTAAACTAAAGCAAATACTCCACATGCTTTCAATATATTGTGTGGAATAATGAAAAGAGAACTGGTAGGTGTAAAACGCGTTTTCTGGATGTGCCTCAAAACTTATCCTCTGATTGAATATATCTCATATCACTCCAAAGCTGAACAAATGTCGCTTAATTTGCATATAAATATGCAACATTTATATTAAAAGATAAAAAATAGCTACTGTATTAAAAATGAATTATTTTCACTATTTCCTTTTTAACCTAATTTACATATCTGTGTAAAATGCATCGATTCATTCGGTAAGGTATAGTAGAACGTTTGACCTGGTACCCGATACTTGCCGCTAGATTTTTTCCAAAAGTAGAATTCCCACTTATTCGATTCCTCACGTTCAATCATTAGATAATCAAATCATCAGTCATCATCAAATTGAATAATTTTGTTTATTTTTACCTGTTGCTAATACACTTACGTACACCCGATGCTGTTGAAGCGGTTGCTTTTTTTCCTAACATGTCAAGGTGAGCTGCGTCGTCTGCTAACGTTTGGTGTTCGATGGATATCGGAGCTATCCAAGGGTGAAAACATTTCAATAAATATAGAAACAATAACCGCAAGACAGTTTCTAGTAAAATGGAATGTTCGCATCATGTGTGGAATGTATTTGGGAAGTTGCAGAAATGCACAACATGCTACCGATAGATCTGGCAAACTGATTGAGAAACCAAATAAAAAAACATAATTACTACTTATAGAGGAAAGTGTCATAATATGTCCCAATTAGGAAAACATTGAGATATTTCCAAATTTATCAATATATTTTCCTCGAGCATGTGAGTATTTTATTGCAATACGGCGGAGGAACATTATTTCCAATGATTCCGGTGGAAGTGATGAGAATTGATTGATATAAACACATTTTCTCAAACGACCATATTCTCAGTTTTTTCGCTTGCCTTGAACATAATGTCCCAGCAGCCCTAGAATATCCTCACAACAAATCAGTGGGATGCCCTACAACAAACTGAGAATTTACCGCGGAAACTGAGAATTTACCGCCCCAAAACTTCAACGATGTTAACCTGTTAACCGATCGAAGCGCCGTCTGCATGTCATTGTCGGTGTTGTCGGATTTTTATGGAATGTGTGAAAGTTTACAAGTCAATCGTGTCATTCAGACTGAAGGTCTAGGGTTGGTCTGCAGCTGACCCATTCGCGAGTGTTTTTATGTTTTTCTTTCAGTGGTCGTGTTTCATCTCGCGTTGTTGACAGCAGAGCGAGTGGGAGAAAAGGGATACTGGTGAAATCGTTCCTTGGAGATATTTTATTTTTTTCTTACTTATTATATTTCTCCTGAGTATCGAAAATCAGGTTTTGTTGAGATCATATTGTTTACCAAAACATATCCGGATCTCTTTCCCTCCCTTCTAACAAATCACCTATCCCGTGATGCTCGTGGAGATACAGTGATACCCGCGGTCAACGAGTATCAGACTAACATTCCTTCCTTTCTCGCAGTAGCACAGCCTTTGGTCGTAGCGTCGTTATTGATCATTTAATGATAAGTGTGCAGTAAAAATGATTTGCTTCTCCCAAGCTTCATTTTCTTGGTTCATTGTACATTTCACACTCATTCGGTCAATCACGAAGTCCAACTACGGGCGATCTACTTCAGCTCAGCTCAGTTCTGAAAGTTACAAATTGACAATTTTCATTAATTTGAGCACCCTCATACATATGAATTTACAAAAATCATTGATTTACATGCTCCTTTAATATTCCTGATCCGTTACTAAACTTCCCAAAGATACAAAATTGGCAATTTTTCCACGATTTTAAAAGTCTCATTGATTCGCGTTATCCTTAGTTAAAAATTCCTGTAGGATTACTGTTGTCACTAATTTTCACCCCCTCGTCAATCGGCACTTAGTCTGATCTTGCTCATATGTGATATTCTTACACAATGCTTAAAGCTGATCGAATCGTCCAGTCGATCTTACAGGATTCAATGATAATAGTAGCTAAAAATCACTACCGATTTTGTGTGACGGAAGATCAGTATTGATTTTGATCGATGTGATTCAAAGAACACTTTTCAATTGATCTTAAAATTATAGAGTTATAGATCACAACAATTTTAGATTTTTACAACACGATACTACAACAAAAATCTGCGGCTTAATACACATATTCAAATTAACAGGAACAGACATGAATGAAACATTAATTTCAAAAGCTTTTTATCAATCAATCTTTGTATGTGATACTGAGCGTTATATGAACGGCTCATAAATGCAACTTATCGTTAAAACCCCGTTAATATTTTGTGTGCCGAAAACTGAAAACCGAATTAATATTTTGTGTGCCAAAACCGAACTTGAACTTTCCAGAGCAAAAAACGTTTAAAGCCGTTTTTAGAGCAAAAACCGGCAAAAAAAACTTTGAATGGGTTGACTGGATATAATCTTTGACGATACTTTCAGAGCAAATGTGTTGATTTTTGCATGGAAACATTCTACGTGTTTCCCTCGGCTGCGGGATTCATTCCACATATTGAATATTATATATTTCATCTTACAGATTCAAATTCGTTTTCTGTATTAAAGACTGTCCCAGAAAGTATGGACGCTACCAAAAACCGCTGCGATTTCGCAATGGTTCAGAATCTGTCAATTTTCATGGTTGCGTCCTGTTGTTTACACTCTTCTCTAACCACTTGTGCAGTTGTTTTTTCGTTTTTATTAGTTTGTTTCGAAATGCGTGGTCTATCAGTAGAACAACGTCGAAAAATCGTGTACAAATGGTGCACAGATCGCGGACTGTCACTGAGAAAGATAGCAAAAATGGAAGGAGTAAGTGAAAAAGCTGTGCGAAACGCAATCAGGAAGTTCGGCGAGGATAACACCTTTGAGGATAAACCGAAAACGGATCGAAAAAAAGGTCCTGCTAACCCTCAGTTGGATAAACGTATACTGAAGGCGTTCGAGCAAAAGTAGGAGGTTTCAGTTCGGGATGTGGCCAAAAAAGTGGGCACTTTGAAGTCAAATGTTCTTCGTGCTAAATAACGTTTGAATCTTCGAACCTGTAAGAAGCAGAAACAACCAAAACGTAGTCCGAAACAAGAAGCATCGATCAGGCCGAGGGCTCGAAAGCTGTACAATACGATTCTTGCTGGAAATTTGAACTGCATAATCATGGACGACGAAACCTACGTGAAACTCGATTACAAATCCTTATCGGGACCACAATATTATACGGTGCGAGAAGGGCAAGTGTTAAACCAATCCGAGACATCGATTGAAGTCGAAAAATTTGGTAAGAAAGCTATGGTCTGGCAAGCAATTTGCAGCTGCGGTAAGATTTCGAAACCCTTCATCACCACTGCTTCAATGAACAGCGAAATATACATCAAGGAATGTTTACAAAAACGACTTCTACCCATGATTCGAAGCCACAAAGATCCTGTTGTCTTCTGGCGAGATCTTGCTTCTTGCCACTACTCGAAATCAACGGTAGAATGGTATACTACCAAAAATGTCACTTTCGTCCCAAAAGACATGAATCCACCAAATTGCCCACAACTTCGACCAATTGAGGAATTTTGGGCATTAACCAAGGTACATCTTAGGAAATATGTCTCGGCAGCCGAAACCATTCAACAGGTCGAGAAAGATTGGAAAAAAGTGTCAAAATTTGTCGCCAAGAGTCTGTAAGGAATTTAACGTTCGCAAGAAGGTGCGCCAGCTAGTCTACAATGGCTAAGTAGCAAATGTTGAGAATAATATTCTGTTGTTGTAGTCTAATATTATCAGTATATCGAATAAAATTTGAATATCTAACACTTGTGAATTATTTACTGCGAAATCAAAGTGCGTCCATACTTTCTGGGACAGTCTTTAATTAAACGTATACGCTTGCAACCTACTACTCAACCTGCAAATTGTTTGAGATCTAAAAGATTTTTGAATACTGGATATTGATGACGAACCTTTCATTTCAATCTAATTGTATACAAATTAGATATTTTCATCTTGACGAATTAAGTTCGATAATATATGTCAATTGAAATATTTTCCGAAATCAAAATTCATAAAAGTGTAAAAAATTACTTTATTTATCAATATTATCAAGTTTGAAAAGCAGTTTCATATAATTAAAATTACGTTATTACTATATTTAATTCTAGATCACGTTATTACTATATTTAATTCTAGATCATATTTGAATTGTTTTTATGTATGACCATGCCATCAATTTTAAATAAATTTCAGGATGGTGTTGAGCAAGATCGCACCAGGACTTTAAGGAAGTAGATAAAAAAACCTTTAGAATGAATGAATAGTTACAGATACTTTTCCTTGTTTCTGAAAACCTAATTGTTAACAATTGTGCCGTACACCAAGGAAAGTAATTAAACAACAAGTGACATTTTTGGTAGTAATTAAACAATCAACCTCGGCGAATGACCGTAAGGTTAAAACCGAGGGTAAATAAAGCAACATAATAATAATAATAATTAAACAATTCTCAGAATACATAACTTTCAAAAAATGTGAGGTTTAATATTCTAACAAAATTGTATGAATGTTATATTGTGCTCGGGGATTTATCGGAGCACTAATTAGCACAGGTTGCGATGCCTATTCCCACGCGTCTAGAGCACTCGAACCTCGTTCTTGACTAAATCGACGTGAACATTTCATAAGGGCACATAAACCAATGAGAGATTCTCTTTGTTTACTTTCTCCTCTGTTAATAACACCTAAATTTTCACGTCCACCTACCAAATTTGCATATAGAATGAAAGAAAATATCTCCAGCTTTATAATAGTATCATACATGTAACGAACAATTGCGTAATAACGCAGGAAACCGTATTCGTGCATTATCTGCTATAGGTGTTCTCGATCGATTGTGTCGAATGCCGCTTTGAAGTCAATGAAAAGGTGATGCGTGGGTACGTTGTATTCACGACACTTCTGAAGTACTTGTCTTATCGCGAATATGTGATCCGTAGTGTCGCGGGCTCCAGTAAATCCCGCTTGGTACGGCCCTACTATTGATGATAGACAACAGCAAAGGATTTGGGAGAGTACCTTGTAGGCTAGCTTATCGCCCTTTTTGTGAACGGGATGTACCACTCCATCCATCCATTCCTGCGGTAGAATCTCCTCCTCCCAAATCTTAGAAATCATCCAGTACAGCGCTCTAGCCAGTGCCTCTCCTCCATGTTTGAGCAGCTCGCCTGTTAACTGGCCATTGCCGTGGCTTTGTTGTTCCTCAGCTTGCCGATTTCCTCACTTATCTCCGACATATCAGGTGCTGGGAATCTGTCGTCGGCTGAGCGTGCCGTGCACCCAGATTGATTCCTGTGCCGTTCTCTGTATCTTGTGCTTCGCCATTCAGATGCTTGTCATAGTACTGCTTCCACCTGTCGATCTCCTCACGTTCGTTCGTGAGAAGGTTACCACTGCTATCTCTACACATTTTGGTTCGTGGCGTGTAGCTTCTACGTGAACGGTTCACCTTCTCATAAAACTTCCGTGTGTCGTTTGCGCGGTACAGCTGTTCCATCGCTTTGCGATCTTGGTTTTCCTGGTGGCGCTTTTTCCTCCGGAAAACCGTGTTCTGTCTGTTCCTCGCCTGTCTGTGTCGTTCCTCTCATTCACTCTCGTGCGGTGCTGGTGCATCCTCGCCCTTGCTGCATTCTTCTTTTCGACCAACTGCTGACATTCGCCGTCAAACTAGTCATTTCCTCGATTCGATAACCTCGTACCTAGTACGGTTGCAACAGTGCTACTCACGGTGGACCTTATGTTCCTTCAGCCGTCTTCAAGAGTCGCCGCGTCAAGCTGCTCTTCCGTTGGTAGCTCTAGCTCCAGTTGTTGCGCGAATTCCTCTGCAATACGAACGCTACGTAGCAGCTCGAGATTGAGTCCCGGCGTTCCTGTGCGACGAGTGTTGTGTACCGTCGATAGTTTTGACAAACCGCGACAATGTATCAATGTTGGTACTGCGGTAAGTGCGGACATTGATGACGTCGGAGAAGAATCGCCGTCGATGAGAACGTGGTCTATTTGATTTTCCGTATGCTCATCAAGTGATCTCCAGGTGGCTTTGTGGATATCTTTGTGGGGGAAGAAGGTGTTTCGAAGTACGTTGTCGTTGGTGCATCTTGCCCAAATCCCGTTTCTAAAACGCTGGTTGTGCCACAGCTCTGATAGAAGGTAGCCGCTCGATGTCCACTTTTCCACATCTTCTGTCCCGTTCAAGAAAGTTCCTGCAGTGCTACGACATCGAAGCCGCGGATTTGAAGCTCATCATGCAGCATTCGGTCGTATCCTGGGTAGCCAAGCGATTTGCAGTTCCATGTACCAAACCTACAATCGTAGTCCTTAGTTCGTCGCGTAGGTCTTTGCCGATTATTCCGAGTCGTATTTCTTCCTTGATTATTCGTAACTTCCTTTTTCTGGGCGGCTTGTTAGGCCTGCACCAACCTCCTGTCCCGCCGGAGGGCCATCGTGTCAGCACTGTGAAAAGTCTCACACTGACACAAGAACGGCAATCAGCCGTTCCTAACATGGAGAACAGACGTTGTTTCGAGCCGCCCCAACATGGGGAACAGACGCTCGGGTAGGCTCGCTCTCCGTAAAGAGAAGGCAAGCCCCCCTTCGCTGTCAGCATACGACCAAGGTCCCACTGGGGTTGGTTACCCGATCTTACTATGGTTACTCGTACCCCAGCCAGCACCGCGGGTTGGTAGGGATAGGAGTTACACAGGGACCGTGGGGAGGTAGGGATAGGAGTTAAGTAACACAGTAAATCTAAATAATTGACCGAGTACGATAATAAACCGAAAGAAGTTTCAAATTAATTTCAAACGTCCGATTAAAGTTCGGTGACGACGTTCGATAGTTTTGGACTGGTAAAAAAAGTGTCATTATCGAACACTGTGTAAACATTTCAATTATTGAACTGAATGAATGAATGAATCCTTCCTTTGTAGTAATTTCAGTGCGAATCGTTAGAAACATTTATGTACTTTATGAAGCTTTGAATGTCGTGATGTGAACAGCATATTCCGGAATACTTGTAAGTAGGGTGCAGTAGAGCTTTCAGCGAGTAGAAATCACTGACATCAGCATTATCCCGTTTTAAAAAAAAACCCTGCTTGCCTTGTATTGTATTGTCTATGCCTGCTTGTCAAGCAGACATAGACAATACAATACAAAGTAATATTTCAGGTAACATGTAAGTATAAAGATCGTTGATAAATGAAACAATTATCAGCAGTCCTTCTTTGTGGAACATCGATTGTCATCTCGAGAGTTTTGAGACGTGTGATATCAATTCTGACGAAAGTGGTTCATCCAGAAAGATATGATTACAGCCACCTGGTCAGCCATGGATGAAATTGCTGCAGTTTTAGGAAAACGATGTTATCAGGAAAAAACGTGCTTAATCCACCTAGCAGTGAGATGATACCTTCTCCCATCAATTCGCATGTGTTTTTTGCATGAATATTCTTCGGTGTTTTTAGTTTTCATAAAATTATTGTCATGACCGTCGTTTTGAATGATAGTTTGAAATTTCAATCAATCATTGCCCTGTGATTTCAGAAGTGCAAGGCGGATCGAAAAGAGAAACTGGTTTCAAACCATAAAATCATTCCTTTGAATCTAAACGTGTGAATAATTTATATGAAATTGACATTCTTACCCTAATCACCCTGTATCTCCTGAACCGGAAGTTAGATCTTATTTTTATTTTGTTACAAAATTTTGTTCAAAATAAAATTTAGGAACATTGTATCGCATGAGATTTTTAATGTGAATCTAAGTTTGTAGAAATCGGTTAAGCCGTCTCCGAGAAAATTGAGTGAAATTATTTGTCACACACACATTTGCTGATCGCGACGAACTGATTCGAATTCGAATTATGTTCTTCCAGCAAATATTGCTGTAAGCAGTTGAAATCAATATTAATATGGAACTGTTTTGAACCCGAAAATACCACCATCTTTCTAATACATATGTCATATTCTAACGATTATGTTGCACAAAACGTGCTTAATCCACCTAACAGTGAGATGATACCTTTTTTATCAATCCACATGTGTTTTTTGCATGAATATTCTTCGGTGTTTTATTTTTCATGATATTATTTTAATGACCGTCGTATTAATTGGCAATTTGAGATTTTAATCACTTAATACTCTGTAATGTCGAAACTGTAAATCGGATCGAATTTGAATCTAAACGTGTACAATCGAATGAACATTGAGATGTCGAAGTAAATTCTTCTTTAGAGTTTTTCGTCATTATTAACAGTACTTCCAGAGCCGGTATTCAGGAACCAGCATAACCCAAACCGGTTCGTATGGCCATAAAAAATTTTGACGAATAAATTGCAATAGTTTTGAATCCAACTTTGAAGCTTTTGGGATTGTCATCTGCTATATCGGTTTGAATTTTTTTAAATTCATGTGTAGGGAAGAGTTCGGACGTAGGGGATTCTTTGCAGCGGTTCTTGTGTAACAGCTCAAAGATAAAATGGGTTGTATTAGATTAGTCAGTTTATAATAGTGTTGCGAAGTTCAACTAACGACTTACATTGAGTCTTCCCCTGTTCAACTATCCGAACGATAAATTTCTCTATTCGCGGTAAACTTGTATCGATGGCGGCCTCCTAAACATGAGCCAACAGTCAACAGTAGAATTCAATAATTCACGTGTAATTAACTACTGTCGAGCCCTACCTTCTATCGAGTAAATAATTTGTTCAACTAGAGTGGCTCCTATGTGGGAAGGCGTCTTAATAGCCTAATGGCCAATTCAATTTATTTAAGCCAATCTTGAAAATGCACTGAAGGAAGCCACACATAACCTCACTTGTGATAGATGCTTATCAGTATACTCGATGCTAATTAAAGAATTCAAATTCATATACGTACTACCGTATTCCGTAAAACGGTCAACGTAACCGTTAGATCAAACGTATAACTAGAAATTAATAACTGCACTTAAATATATGAATAGTTGCTCGCTATGTAAGAGCTGCAAATTACTCCATTCTAACTTCAGTTCTCTCGTTCTGACGTTTTCACTTCTCTTCCGGTCCAGGGCGCCCAGCTCGTTCATCTCTGAAAGGTAAGACAGTGTCACCAGAACATCCTCCCCCTCGTGAATTCGGTCGGTAAGCTTGAGTTCTCTCGCAGAATTCACCGTCAGATATCTCCATAACGGCCAGTTTGACAACCGGCACCGGCAGTTCGCACGATCGCCTGGCGGACTCTGCCGTCACGTCCAGGGATGATTTCTTGAACTATGCCACGCAGCCACGTTCGTCGACTTCCTTCGGCAATATATCCCTGATATCCCTGATCTGATATCCCTGATCTGATATCCCTGATCTGTTTGCTCAGCACGTTACTCGCGCCAACAAAATTGGTGCCATTATCCGTACATATTTCTACTGGTGGACCTCGTCGGTGTATGAATCGTCTTACAGCCATTACGCAAGAGTCAGTGGATAGACTGTGAGCGACTTCTAGATGCACTGCACGGGTGACCAAACACGTAAACACAGCAACATATAGTTTTTCCTTGCGGCGTGCGACGGAAACTTCCACAGGTCCTAAATAGTCTAATCCGACATAACAGAATGGCCGTACAAAAGGTGTCAACTTTTCTACGGGAAGGGGAGCCATGCGAGGGTTCTGTGGCTGACATTTCATAATTTTGCATCGTTGACATTTTCTCATCACTTTAGCTACAGTGGTGCGCAGATTGGAAATGTGAAATCGTTGGCGAACCTCGTTGACCACTGTCTCGCGATTAGCATGACCGCAACGACAATGGAAGTCGTTGAGTAGTAATAGGGTAATCGGGTGGGTATTTTGAAGTATGAACGGGAATCTAGCGTCGAACGTTGCATAACTTGCATTGGCAGTCCGACCTTCCTCCGAACTCGTCAGCAATGGAGAGAGCGTGTACAATGAACTGGATCTTTCAAGAGTAATCCAATTTGCTGGTAACTCATCTCGATTGTTTGTTAAGATTTTAACTTCGTCTGTGTAATGGTCATTTTGCGCCATTCGCCATAAGCTTCGTTCGGCCAGTAGGTACTCCTGCTGGCTCAGAGGAACGACGTTGGATGGTATTGATTTTCTTAGGAACGTTTGTAGACTCTTGGTTGCCTTAATTGTCTTGACTGGAAGATTATTGACTTTTTAACGACAGTTAAATGCAAAACGAAATACCAGTATCACGGTTCGTAGCAACACATTCCACTTACAAAACCGCTCAATCTCTATCCAGCGTTCCGGAACTGTGATGTGATGCAAGAGAAGGGGGACCCTCAACTCTTCTTTAGTTTATGTTATTTTCTTTTGCATCGGCCAATCTTTCATATCTCTATGAAGAAAGGAATTTTTGCAAGTGAGCCATCTTCCGCCAGAGTCAGGTATGGTGTCCTTACCCCATTTGGTCAGACAATCTGCCAAGTTTTCTTTCGACGGAACATGTCGCCAATCTTCAGGTTCAGTGAGTGACAGAATTTCTCCGACGCGATACGCAACAAATTGCTTGTAATTTCGGTGATGAGAGCGGATCCATGCCAAGACGACTTCTGAATCCGTGTGAATGAACTTCTCATTAATTAGTAGCGTGTGATTTTCACATACAGTTTTCATCATCCTAGCCCCCAGAAGCGCCTCGAGCTCCATCCGCGGAATGGATTGGTATTTAATCGGAGCCACTTTGCTGCGAGCCATGACTAACGCACATTTTATTCTATTTCCGTCCTCTGCTCGAAAATACGCGGCGCACCCATAGCCCAATCCGCTAGCATCGGTGAAAACATGCAACTGCAAAGAGGAATAGGGGTGAAGTTGAAAATCCGGGAAATAATACCGAGGAATCTCAAGAGCGCTAATTTCTGGGAGAAAATTTATCCATCTACACCACTTGTCGTACTCCACGTCGCCTAATTCAGCGTCCCAATCCAAAGCAATCCGCCAGAGATCTTGCATCAACATACGGCCGTGTATTAAAAAGGGTGCAAGAAAACCCAACGGATCGAAAAGGCTCATGATGATACGTAAAGCGATGAGTTTGGTCGGTCGCAAACCATCCAATACATACGGAGCCAGCTCAGTTTTCCAGTTTGTGGAGAATATGAAGGCGTCTTTCTCGGGATCCCAGATAATTCCGAGAACTCGTTGTCGGTTATCTTCTATGCAATAATCGATGGAAAGCGACCGCTGCTCTGAGACTTCTCCCAAACCCTGCAAGACTTCGACGTTGTTACAGACCCAATTCCTCATATTCATCCCTCCTCGTGAATGAATTAGTATTACTTGTAAAGCCCGTTGCATCGCTTCTTCTGGTGTGTCGGTGCTGTCGAAGTAGTCGTCCATATATGTTTTTCCTTTGATTGCTGCGGCTGCTTCGGGAAACTCGTGTGCATTTTCATCCGCGTTACGATGCATGACGTGTTGCGCTGAACATGGTGAACAAGTTGCGCCGAACGTGGCCACGTCCATAATATAAACATCCGGTGGGATCTTTTCATTGAAGCGGAAATAGAATCGTTGTGAGTGTGTGTCCTCGGGCAATATTCGAATCTGATGAAACATTTTTTCGATATCCCCGTCGAAGCCAACGGGCCTTTCGCTTTGGTGTTTCCAAGTGTTCTGACGAATGTGACGCAATGTTGCGTGAAAGTTCATCTTTTACCCATTTATTTGTCTTCCATAAGAAGTTCTGATGAATTCGTCGGAAGGTTGCGTGAAAGTTGATCTTTTATCCATTTACTTGTCAAAGAATTTTCAGTGCGTCTAGAACTGGCGCCATCTTCCATAAGTTGTTTTTCCAAACTGTGTTTTTCATCCAAGAACTTTTCCTGCATTTTAAGCTGTTTCCTGATCAATGCGTTTCCTTTTCCTCTAGATCCTTTTTCATTCGCAGGCGTTCCTTGGCTTTCTCTAATTCTCGTCGTTGAAGTTTCAGTATTTGTTCTTCCAATTTCAGTTTTTCCTCTAGGCGATGTAGAGCCTTTTGCGCTGAAACTTTAGTATTAGTATGCATAGACCCATTGTCGGTATGCGCTAGTTCCGAGTGTCTATTTCCATTTTTCAGTGTCTTTTTGGTCGGAGATGTTACACTTCTCGAATTATTTTCCGACTCTTTATTTTTTCTGCAATCGCCGGTTGCATTTTTCCCCGTTGAATTGGCTATCGGGCGGTCGGTAACAGATTGCTTTTCATCCGGATTCGCAGGCGAGAGTGGATACGAGCAAATTTCGCAGTGCCATGGTCGATTTTCAACTTCCGGTGAGACGTTTGCACAGTCCAGGTGGTACCAACCCAGACAAGTATCGCACTGTACCATGTTGTCGCATGAATTTGACCGTTCACATTTCTCGCAGTCGAATCCATTTTGTTCATTCGACATCCTATGAATCAATCTTTGAGGATGTTTAGAGAAGAGTTCGGACGTAGGGGACTCTTTGCAGCGGTTCTTGTGTAACAGCTCAAAGCTAAAATGGGTTGTATTAGATTAGTCAGTTTATAATAGTGTTGCGAAGTTTAACTAACGACTTACATTGAGTCTTCCCCTGTTCAACTATCCGAACGATAAATCTCTCTATTCGCGGTAAACTTGTATCGATGGCGGCCTCCTAAACATGAGCCAATAATTCAACAGTAGAATTCAATAATTCACGTGTAATTAACTAATGTCGAGCGCTACCTTCTATCGAGTAAATAAATTGTTCAACTAGAGTGGCTCCTATGTGGGAAGGCGTCTTAATAGCCTAATGGCCAATTCAATTTATTTAAGCACGCCGTCCGACCTTCAACAAGAAAAGGAAAAACATGAAAATGCACTGAAGGAAGCCACACATAACCTCACTTGTGATAGATGCTTATCAGTATTCTCGATGCTAATTAAGGAATTCAAATTCATATACGTACTACCGTATTCCGTAAAACGGTCAACGTAACCGTTAGATCAAACGTATAACTAGAAATTGATAACTGCACTTAAATATATGAATAGTTGCTCGCTATGTAGTTCTCTCGTTCTGACGTTTTCACTTCTCTTCCGGTCCAGGGCGCCCAGCTCGTTCATCTCTGAAAGGTAAGACAGTGTCACCAGAACATTCATCATCCTGTAATTCCAGAATCGGAAGTCAGAATTGGATAAAATTCATTAATTTTATGTGGGACTATAAATTAATTTCAATTTGAATTTTTGTTATTGAAATTCGAATTGGCTTTTTTGAGAAAACGATTGAGCTTTGAGAAACGATTCGATACTGGAACCGGAATTCGAAAATCGGTGTAGCCGAAGTCAGATAAATTCACCTGAGTAGCTGTATAGTTTACATTTGTTTCAAAATGTTTGAAAATCAGTGTAGACATCTTTGAGAAATCGTAGTGCGAATGAAATTTTTTGGTACTTTCCGAATAGAAAACTGAATACCTCTAAAACTGAAATAATTTTTTTTTATTATCGACTATGGTTCTTAGATTTCATTAGAATTTTAAATCGGTTCAGCAATCTACGAGAAAAATTTTAATTTCGTTTCACATAGCATCCTGTAGTTCTGGAACCAAAAGTCGGATCCAAACATAATTTAAGAACCTTGTTTAGGAGCATACGACTTTTCATATGAATGTGAGTTTGTAGAAAACGGTTGAGTCATATTATTTTTTACGTTTCGTCTTCGACTCATCGGTGCAGAGCAGTTCAAATTGAACTGCTTAGTGCTAAACTCGGCAGTTCAATTTGAACCGCTAAGCAGACGTAAAGTTTCTGCTACTTATGGAACACTTTTTGTTTTGCAACGGAGTGCAATGTTATTTCTGACGTGCCGAACGAAAACGTGTTATTGACTATTTCTGGCCGATGCAGGTTGGGTCATTTAGAGGTTAGCCAAATTTTGTGCTAGGGCACATAGCCGTTTTTATTATTTTTTAGGTTGAGTCATCTCCGAGAAAATTGAGTGATATTATTTGTCACACATGCATTTACTGATCTCGACGAACTGATTCGAATTGTATATGGGTGTTATGTTCTTCCAGCATTTATTGCTGTAAGTAGTTAAAATCAATATAATTATGAAGGGGACGGGTATAGCGTGATGGGTAAGTCGATGCCCTTTCACGCAGCTCACCTGGGTTCCCAACCCCGCACATAGGGTCAGAAAATTTTTCTGGCCCGAAGAGGCGAATGACCTTAAGGTTAAAACCTCTATAATCGAAACAAAAAAATATAATTATGGTATTGCTTTCAACTCAAAAATACTGCCGTCTTTGCCACCATCTGGTTTAGAAATGTCATATACAAACGATTATGTTGCCAAAAATGAACCGTGCTAAAATCGGTCCGAGGCAAAATATCATAAAAAAGGATGCTGTACACAGTCTTTTCGGTACTTAGAAACAATCGCATGTAACAGTATGAAAAATCGTGTTTCACGTTGCTCTCAAGCATTGCTGTTGCATAGATATTACCGTGCGGCATCTAAGTCTGAAAACATATTTTGTTTTCAAGGTCAAGTGTGACAGATACTGTCAAAAAACTGAAAATTAAAAAAAAAATTCTGTAACTTCATACTAGCTCGCCCAATTTTATACAAGCAAGTATGTTGGAGTCCCGACCTGGAAATCTGTTGAAACAGAAATTCCAGACAAATTCCAGAAGAAATGTAGTACCAAGGCTTTATTTTTACTATACTTCTAGAATAATATCGTTTATATCATTTTCGAATTTCGATGCATATTTTCTATAATTATTTCGTCATGCTCTACAGAAGTCCAACTTCCTAAAGTCGAACGATGGTTGACTGAATTAACATTTCTATTCGAACAATCACAAACATTTAGTTCAATTTTGAAAGCTAGACTGCTGTTTCTGAGATAGTTAAGAAGAATTTCGAATTTATTTTTTCGGTTGAAAGAAAACCAGACGACTTGTGTTTTAGTTAAACGTTTAGTCTCGCTGGATAGGCGACATATATCACAACATTTGAAACAAAAAAATCAGGACATGTTAAATGAATATAACTTGTTTAAATAGATGAAATAATATATGTACAAAAACTTAATCAAATCTTCCTAATTTCATTTCAACGTACCGGCAGCGGTACTGTTCGTTTCCCCTGTGTGTGACTGATTCCTACTCAGCACCGCTAACAGGTAGGTGATCGTGTGCTCTTTGGCATTGTGATGGATGATCGAAACGCCGAGTAGTATTGCAACCACGATTCCAATCAGTAGCAAAAGTAGGCCAACAATCGGCACTACTAGGCAACACAAACTGAAATGGGAAATGAAATGGTAGAATCAGGGAAAAGAAAAAATAAAACAACCGAACAGTCGAAGTGTTATGAATATAAGAGTGCGTAATTGGTTGGGTAATGGTTAGATTGGGATCGGAATTTTACTTTTCAAATGCGATATATTAAGTGAGCTTTTATCTTATTGCGATGTGGGGATAAAAAGATTTGTTCAAACAGTTGTTAACTTTGACATAACACATATATTCTCCACTGTGTCACAGTAGTCAGTGATATTAAATGAATCCAAAATCCGATCTCGCCGTTATTCCTCAATTAACACGGATTTATCGTAGCGTCTGATGTGTTACCTACCTGGTACAACAACATCCAGATTGATAGCAGGCGCAGCAGCAATAGCAACATGATTTGGTCACCTCTCCCATATTTTGGTGGCTTTCTGTTCACTGTTGCTGTCGTATCAGCCTAATTTGGTGTCTATGCTTCTGTTTGCGGGTCATTAGTTTACCGGGTATGGAAACGTAATTAGACTACGCGCTAGATGGAATTTCCTCAGTTACTTAGTAGTTAAGAATTGTTTCAAGAACTGTTCTTGAACTGGAAATCAAAAAACGTTGCTTGTTTGATAATCACAAAACCAAACGACTGCATGACGTCGTTCCTTATGGAGCATGGTTTCTCATCTCTTACACAAACTCTTGTTGATACAAACGTTGTATTGTAGGAACTAACCAGTACAAATGAACTAACCGATTTGGAACAATTTGCTATATTAACAAAACATCGGCCAGTTTCACGGTGAATATGTTCGTATAGGTTTATTTGTTCAGTGATAACGTTCTTATCGTTAGCGTGAGGTCGCGTATAGTTTTTGACTAGTATTTGTAAAAAGAATGATGTCGACAATTGTCTTCTTATCTATCCACGAATTTGAAAATCGTAACCTTTAGCAAAGGTCCATGGGTTAATACGTTCGTGTTGAGAAGCTTCCACCTTGACCTAATTCGGTAGTGCTTAAGAGGTGTTCCCAAGAAAGTAGTAGTGTTCCATGTTACTGTAACATATTCTAAGATCGCCATGTCATGTGATCCACTTTATATGTAATGGAAAACACTTTAGCATGAGTCGCTTTTATTCGATTTTATTCAGCCACCCATGGAAGAAGACCATCAATATCCACTTCCCTTTTTTAACAGCCTAGATAGCCGTGTAGTATCGGTAGCGATTTCTTACCTGTCTAAGAATAACGCTACGGTCCACTTGTCCCGGCGGTATATAGCTTCTAAAGTTTGTACTGAATATAGCTTCTATAGCTTGTACTGTCACAGTTGGTCTGACTATTGATGACATAGACAGGAAATGTGTCTTTTGCTTGACATATTAACGGCATAACCAACCTTAACCAAGCGATGACTTCAAAGAGGTTGTATCGTACTGCTGCAAAAGTGATTTACCGTTTACAATCGCCAATGTCGTCAATGCTCACCACATCATTTGGAGCAGCACAGATATAAATTCGAGAGGCTATGATATGATGGAATTTGTGAGCAGTATAAACCTGCACATAGTCAATGCAGAAAATCGTTCAGCTTTTGCGAGAACTGGAAGAGAGGAGGTTTTGGACGTTCTGATAGAATTTCGCACTAGCTGATAAACTGGATCGTCTCCGATGAATTTGACCTTGAGTACCAACCAACAATTAAAACAACAAATTGACTTGGAAAATGTTGACGAGACAATCTCACGCATAGTAGCAGCATATTAAGAGGTTTGTCCACTTCGGACTGTGCGAGTTACTAGAGGAACTCCTTAGTGGAATGCTGAACTTGTTAGACTAAGGAAACTATGCAGAAGACCTTTGAACCATCGACGAAGAGATGGGTCGGAGGCATTGGTGTCAGCTCGCGAGCTCACAAAAATGCTCTTTGATCATCTGAGCGAAGTGGTTGGAAAAACCTCTGCACAAATGTCTCAAGCCTCAACGAGGCTAGCAGATTTAATAAATTACTTTCGAAATCGAAGAACTTTCATGTCGGTTTCTTAGAACTTCAGATGGTGAGTAATTGTCTGATGAAGGTGATGTACTTCACTATCTTTTTAACACTCACTTTCCAGGATGTATGGAACCATCACGCACAGATGTGCCTGAGACTTTTTCGGGTAGTTACGATTCTTGTGACGATTGAATCGGTCAAATGGGTAGTTGAGAGTTTTCCTCTGTACAAGTCTCCTGGAAAAAATGAGTTTTTCCTGCGTTACTACCGAAAGGATATGAACAATTCAAACATGTTTAAAGAAAATTCATATTTTTAACTTGCGACAGGATATATTCCAAGAGATTGACAGGAAATAATTGTCCAATTTATTCCCAAAAGGCGGTCGCGACATGAGGAAGCGAAGAGTTTCAGCCTATCAGTCCTAGCTCATTTCTTCTTAAAATAGTGGAACGCATAGTCGATCACTATATCAGGAATATTAGTTTGGACGTGCATCCGCTACATGAAATGCAACATGCTTACCAGCGTGGAAAGTCCACTACAACCCTGTTACATGATGTTGTGTACAACATTGAGAAAACTTTCTCACAAAAGCAATATTGCTTGAGAGTTTTCCTAGATATTGAAGGTGCCTTTGATAACATGTCTTTCAATTCATTTCTGGGAGCAATCCGTGGTCATGGCACCTTCGAGTATCACAAATTGGATACACGCAATCGACTTCTTTGTTCATCGCAAGCAAGCAGAGATTAGAAAGGTCTGCTCACATTGACTTCAGGATTAAAAGAACTTGCATGGTTTCCGGCCAATGCAGGCAAGCTTTTGAAAAACCATGGTGACTCAAACCCAGATACATTCATTGGACTATTGTTAAACAAATTTTAGCATATGGATGTCTTGTATGGTGGCAGAAAGGAGAAGAGGCGACAGTTCAGTCAAAATTAAATCATCTCCAAAGGATGGTCCTAATGGCGATGACAGGAGCATTCATAATAACTAATACTGCTGCTCTAGAGGCGCTACTGTGCATTGAATCACTACATGTGTTCCTAAAAGTAGAAGCATTATCTTGTGCATACCGTGTTAAGGTTACAGTGCTTTGGAACAGTAACTCTATAGACTATGCTACTAGCCACACTCGCTTGTGGTCTCTAATGGTACCTGGGATGAGTATTCACTCGCTCCTAATGATCTAACTCTCACAGTTTTCCTTTCAAAATATTCTATGTGAGCTATCCTCTTCGTGAGGGGTTATTGTCTGGTTATTTTAACGAGAACTTGATGAACACATAGTTTGTTATACGGACGGTTCTCTGCTGGATGATCGTGCTGGTGCTGGTGTCTACTGTCGTGAAATGAGGCTAGAGCAGTCTCCATCACTTGGTAAATACTGTACTGTTTTTCAAACAGAAATAAAGGCGATTCTGTGTGGAATACAATCGGCACTTCAGCATAGAATCTGTAGTAAGTCACACTCAACGCTGTGCACCTCGTTGTTAACTGAAGCGAATGCAATTGCACCACTTTCACGTTTAAACATAATGTACACACAGTTAGACCCCTTACTTGCCTTGCGAGCACGAACCTATTACGGTACTTCATATCATCTGATATGTAACTGTTCCGCATTGGCGCAACTACGTATCCGGGTTTTTGGTACTCCATACATGGTTGAATCTGTGTATGCGGAGCTAAAATTAAAGGATGTTCTATCGTTTCTCACTCAATGTGGTAAGGAGCTATAGAGGGGTAATTGTTCTTTCTGGAGTGCAGAGATGTCCATCTTCCCTGTGTGACGAAGAGCAAGTATAATTTCTCCCTTCGCACTGACAACATCATCGCGACAACATCGCTTAGGTGTATCATATTTAGGCGAGAGCACGTGAGAGCGATTCATGCGAAGAGAATGTATTTCACTCGCACCAGGCTTTAGAAAAATGTTTGGCATCCCTTATGGGGTGCCGAACTTACTTCTGCTCATACATACTGCGAATCGTTCTGCATTCTTCTGAGAATGTGTATTATGGCACCGAGTCGCTTTTATTCGATGTGGTTTTGGGATAAAGCGCCGTGGTGTTTTCGAAGATAGGGTTTTATTTCAATCAAACACTTGCAAAATAGTAAAATCCTTTTTCTTCATTCATTCAGCGATTTACATGGACATTTAGTCCTGACCGAATACCACGTAAGAAACAATATACTTATGTTAAACACATGGTGCACAAAGATACCGGTAATAAGATCGTGTACACTTCCATTTCTATAAAAAAAATCTATCATTATTGCTGAAAAGTTCCGGGCCTAACAAAGAGAACACGATTTTTCTTTGCTTCAAAATTAGTTTTATTCATCAACGTAATCTCCATTAAGAGTAACGCAATCATTCCAGCGCCGCTCTAACATTTCTACTTTTATCTTTTGGAACTAGTGCCACCAACAGAACTAGTGCCACCAACAGAAGAGTAGCCTAGCGCGGCGACTCTTGAAGACGGCTGGAGGAACATAAGGTCCGCCGTGAGTAGCACTGCTGCAACCGTAGGTTATCGAATCGAGGAAATGACTAGTTTGACGACGAATGTCAGAAGTTGGTTGAAGAGAAGAATACAGCAAGGGCAAAGATGCTGCAACACCGCACGAGAACGAACGAGGAACGACACAGACAGGCACGGAACAGATAGAACACGGTTTTCCGGAGGAAAAAGCGCCACCAGGAAGACCAAGTTCGCGAAGCGATGGAACAGCTATACCGCCGCGCTGTACAACAAAGCCGCGGTAATGGCCAGTTAACAGACGAGCTGCTCAAACATGGAGGAGAGGCACTGGCTAGAGCGCTGTACTGGATGATTTCTAAGATTTGGGAGGAGGAGATTCTACCGCAGGAATGGATGGATGGAGTGGTATATCCCGTCTACAAAACGAACGATAAGCTAGATTGTTGCAATTATCGCGCAATCACATTGCTGAACGCCGCCTACAAGGTACGCTTTCAAATCCTTTGCCGTCGTCTATCACCAATAGCTAAGGAATTCGTAGAGCCGTACCAAGCGAGATTTACTGGAGCCCGCGTCACTACGGATCACATATTCGCGATAAGACAAGTACAGACAGAAGTGTCGTGAATACAACGTACCCACGCATCACCTTTTCCTTGACTTCAAAGCGGCATTCGACACAATCGATCGAGAACAGCTATGGCTGACCATGCACGAATACGGTTTCCCGGATAAACTGACGCGATTGGTCAAAGCAACGATGGATAGAGTGATGTGCTACGTCCGAGTATCTGGGACGCTCTCGAGTCCCTTCGAATCTTGGAGAGGGCAACGGAAAAATGATATGCTCTCTTGTGTCTTGTTCAATATTACCTTGGAAGGTGTGATTCGAAGAGCGAGGATCGACACGAGTGACACGATCTTCCGAAAGTCCGTACAACTTTTTGGCTTCGCTGACGATATTGATATTTGGTTGGTAAACGACTGGACAATGCGTAATTCAGGCCCCAGTGTGACTCTTAGCCTCTTATCCAGTAACTCCTATCCCTACCTCCCCGCGATGCCGGCTGGGGTACGAGCAGCCATAGGAAAGGTCGTATGCTGACAGGGAAGGGGGACCTCTTTAGAGGATGTCGGAGCGTCTGTACTCCATGTTAGGAGCGGCTTCAAACAGCGTCTGTTCTGGTATCCAGCGGCTGAGTATGAAATGCTGCATCCCATCCAGGTTTCGCAGGCTGCGACAGGATAATATAAGAGGAACTAAATCCTCGCAACTTCGACGTCGTAGCACTGCAGGAGCTTTGTTGGACGGGACAGAATGTGTGGAAAAGCGGACATCGAGCGGCTAACTTCTACCAAAGCTGTGGCACAACGAATGAGCTGGGAACTGGCTTTATAGTGCTGGGCAAGATGCGCCACCGAGTGATTGGGTGGCAGCCGATCAACGCTAGGATGTGTAAGTTGAGAATTAAAGGCCGTTTTTTAATTACAGCATCATTAACGTGCACTGCCCACATGAAGGGAAACCCGATGACGAGAAAGAAGCGTTCTACGTGCAGCTGAAACAAGCCTATGACGGCTGCCCATGCAGAGACGTGAAAATTATCATCTTTGACATGAATTCCCAGGTAGGAAGGGAGGCATTGTACCGACCGGTATTCGGGTCGAACAACCTGCATACCGCATCGAATAACAACGGCGAACGATGTGCCAACTTTGCGGCCTCCCGATGAATGGTAGTCAGAAGCACCTTCTTTCCCCGCAAGGATATCCACAAAGCTATCTGGAGATCACCTGACCAACAGACCGGAAACCTAATCGACCACATTTTGATCGACGGAAAATTTTTCTCGAACAACAACAATTTTCGCACCTACCGCAGTGCGAATATAGATTCAGACCACTACTTGGTTGCTGTATGCATGCGCTCAAAACTTTCGACGGTGGCTACCAAACGTCGAAACCGAACGTCGCGGTTTAACATCGAGCTGCTCCGGGATGCTGGATTAGCCCAAGATTACGCGGAGCAGTTGGCAGTGGCACTACCAACGGAAGAGCAGCTTGGTGCAGCTACTCTTGGAGATGGATGGAGACATCCGTTCTGCCATAGGTAGCACTGCATCAGCAACGCTAGGTACGGCGGCTCCGAACGTAAGGAGCGACTGGTTCGACGACGAATGTGAACAGTTAGTGGCCGAGAAGAATGCAGCTTGGGTGAGCGTGGGTGGCGCGGTAACGAACTTGGGAACGCGTGCGGAGGACGATAGACTGCCGGCTCAGACCTCCAAAAAGTCGAGGAGGAGGTAAACCGGTTGAAAAAGAATAAGGCCGCTGGTGTTGACCAACTACCAAGCGAGCTACTAAAACACGGTGGTAATGCACTAGTGAAAGCACTGCACTGGGTCGTTACCAAGATCTGGGAGGACGAGATTTTACCGGAGGAATGCGCTGACTGGCGACGAACAGCCATGGACTGAGTTATGTGGATACGTATGCTTGATACAGCAAAGGACACCCCAGGACTATAACTGTTAGGTAAGGTAAGATAAGGTAATAAAACTAGCGCCATCTATGTGTTAGGCCCGGGAATTTCCAACCCATGTATTAAAAGTAATCTAATTTATTCTTTCAAGTATTGACAATCTTTTTGAATTTTTCAACCATTTACTAGTTTAAATTTTCCTAGTCTGATGAAAACAGTCCCTCAGTAATCTTTTGATACTAGAAATAGTTCCACAAAAAATCACAGTTTTTTGGCTAAAATGCGCTCATTAACTCTAACATTCTATGTTGATATGGATTTATTATTTTATACATAAGTAAAATTGTCTTCAAAACAAAAGATGTATTAGACACGATTGGTATTTTTCATTAGAAAATTGGAAAATAATAATCAAAAGGTAATGCAAATCTGCATATTTATTCAGCAATCCCATGAGAAAAAGATATACAACTTCTCAGATATTTGTAATATTTGTCCAAATCGTTCTCCATCGAGAAATATTAGACCCGTATTTTTACATTTTTCCATTAATAAGATTCACTTTTCATTCGATCATCAATAATGTATAACGTGTCAAAGAATTATAAAACTCGCTTATACTCATATATTCCCATTATCGAATGTTTAGTTCGTCTTAAGAACTAAAATTTTTGTGCTGCAATTAACAATCAATTTCCATGATCGCGAAGGTTTCTTCATAATATTCTATGTGAACATTCGATTGAAGGCTATCGACATCGAAGATACTTAAACACTTAATTATATCAGATGTATCTACTTGAAACTAATACAATGTTTTTTTCTTAACTTTTTGCAGATTTTGCCACCCACATGACGGACTAACTACCGCGTGACAGATGCTTTTGTGTAGTCGTTACCAAACTTAATTGGAGGTAGTTTATCCAAAACAAGCCTGAGACGATAGATGATGAAAATCAAATCTTCATCAATGTTGTTGAACAAGTTGATGAGAACACAGCATAAGTGTACTTGACCTTATAAAAAATTATTGCTTCTTGGGCACACGTTTTGGTGAACCGTCTTGTCAGACTCGCTTATTCAGTTTGAAAGAGTCTGAAGAACTTGCGCCGGAACGAATTTAAAATTATACGGCTACGCTTCGATAAAATATAATCGTTATCGTTCATTATGCAAATAATCGCAATATAACCTTCACTCCTTGGATCAAATAATACCGACTATCTTAATCAATGTGCAGCAGACCCGGTTGACAGTGATCGCGTTTGGCCAATTACAGGCATCCTAGCTATCCTTTCAGCACAAGCCGACCTACCCAAGTCAAATGTCACAAACCGGAATTCGAAGTGATTGTCAAGGCTTCTGACTCGAAATCGATTCCCGAGAAGGCATTGTAATTACACAGCTCACGTACCGCTTGACTCAACAGCGCATTCTTGAAATAACCAATGTTCCGTTAAAATTATAACCTGAACCGAGACAATATTGGCTGACTGGAACCACAAATCATAGACTTAGGTGACTTATATCACCCAATTATCATCCGATGTGGTCATATTTTTTACGTTCCATTAGAGGCCACACGTTTGTATCGTGTTGTTGTTGGCTGGAAACTTGTGCGTTCCATCGTTCAGTAGCTAAAGGGATGAGAGAGAAGATATGAGTTGTAATAAAAACGAAAGTGTAATGTGTTAATGAAAACTCAATTAGTTTAGGCTTTTTTTTCAAAAGATTTTGAATCTAATTCTTAGTGTGAAGGATAACTTCCCAATTTGACTAGAATATTCAATTATTTAATTATTTATTGTAATTAGTGTAATATTTGAATGATGCTTTGATCAAGACAAGCTATCATCGGTCCTTGTTATTTGATAGTACTTGAAGTCTCGTTTTGATAGTGTCTGCTAATATTCTCAAGTAATGCCATGTTTTGGTATGACATCTCTTTTTGTGAAATTTGATCTACACAGCAGTTTCTTATTGTGCACAGCTTTCACATGGTTAGTTCAACGATATTATGAGATTAAGAATACTTTCATATCGGTGCTCGAGCATACGATAACTGGCTTGTAAGGCTTGCGCAATATGCATAAACCGTTTGGAAATCGTTTTTTTTACATTTTCTTGTAGTTTAACATTTCAAAAATATTGCGTAAGTTATCAAAAATATTATTTGCTCACTTTTCGAAAAAAAAAATTAACGCGTTTTTCTGAAAACCAGTATTTGATGTCCGTGAACACGATCCTGCAAAATCTACTAAACCGATTCTTTTCAAACTTAGAACAAACTTTCTTGGTAAAAATAGCCTCCCACTACATTTTTGAAATTTTTTCATTTTCATGTTGTGGTACTTTTTCACCTCAAAAATGACGGAAAATTTAGCGAAAGATCGCGTTTTTTTGCTTAAATATATCACGAACAAAACAATAGCAGAGTTATCATGTTTTTCAATAATAATATACGGAAATTTAACTAAATAATCTTCAAATGATGCTTTATAATGTAATAGAAGTTTGAATAAATTTGTTTAAACTGTTTCTCCGTAAAAAATACAAAAAAAGTGTTTTTCGCTTCAAATTACCCCCCCTTAAATAAATCTCAAATAATTAAAAATGTAGATTTAGGAAATCGACTACATGTCAATTGAATGCATTAATTAATTTTTGTAATTACCATTTTTGGATAACTATGGATAAAGCTTTAACTCGTTTTGGTTTCGATGAAACAACCAGCTTTTCTTGAAATACATGGAATAATTTGTTGGGCACTGGTTCGTGTACTTCAGCGGCCACTTTATTCAACTATCTTTTCAACGATGAAGTAGTCATTGTACTTTCAAGAATAGTTTTAACCAAGAACGAGAACACTTCGAATTTGTGTTACAAATAAACATAATCGGTCAGTTGTATTATCCCATCGTGAATATCGTGACAGTACTGAGCCCAAATGTTTGCGCACTTAGGCTGTGAACCAATGATTTTAACTTTTGGTTAAAATTTGACATAACTATCGAAATATTTTCCTCGAGTAGTCGAGTTTAACCAAAACTACGGCCCAATTCAAAGTTTGACGTATTCAAAGTTATTTGGATTTATTTTGCACTAAAAATAAAATGATAACAAGTGGTATATTGATTGCAATACAGAGAACGCAATAGCTTCGAGATTCACAATGTATTAAAACTTCTTATTGTTTTTTTTCTTTTACTGTAAATACAAAAGAAGTTATACAGAAGTAATTTTTACTCAAGATTCAAAATTATAATTGCTGGGCAAAAATTTTTTTTCAATATTTGGAAATAACTATCGAACTGTCAGAAATAACCATACTCACGAGCAGGATTATTTTTGTTAACGGCAAACTGCTTACTGCTCGACTGTCAAATTTTAACTAAAACTATAGCCTTAGTTTTACTAGAAATACTTGATAAGTGGTCTACATAAATTTTGTTTGTCAACGAAATGATACTACAAGGCCAAAAGCGAGCAAACCAATGTGCCATTTGTTTTGAAAGTTAGTTTAGATATATCGTTTTGAACTTCAAAAGTCGTTCACCGGTGGTGTCATCAATTCTCAATTATTACAGATACATACAAACGGCAATTAGATACAATGATTCTCAAAAGTCTTTACGAGATGAACAATAGGAAAAAAAGGTTTTCTTCGTGAAGAGATTTAAAGGAACAATTTTACTAGAGGGGCTCTAGTTCTGCCTTTCAAGTGTGTTTTTCGCAAATTTGTACTTCCGCAATGCAAAACATTCATTTTTTCTGCCTTCTGTATTGCATCAGGTACAGCTAAGCTGATGAAACATTATTGTGGCTTGGTTGACTGATTTTAGTAGGTTTTCTTGGGAAATAAAAAAAATGACACTACGTAGATTTAACCATTTATGGAGAACCAAAAATACGGATACGTAGTTGCGTCAATGCGGAACAGTTACATATCAGATGATATGAAGAACCGTAATCGCATCCACACGAATCAACCAAATATTACTTATCACGCTGAATAGTAGACATGTGATAATTGAGTTTGCAATGTCCAGTCAGAGCTCTGACCAGATTACTGCAATGATGCTTGCAGAAAATGCAGTAGACATTTTGACATTTAAAGATTCAATTCTGGTTAAAATGCTTTTGTTTGAACGCATGCTTGCAAGCTGCGTCTGTAGCTGGTATGTTTGGATGCAGCCCAAGAACGAATCTTGTGCTTTATTCGTTACACCAGCTCTAGCCATCTCATCAGCCCATTCATTTCCAGTAATACCAGAATGACCGGGTACCCATAAGAAGTAAACAGCATTTGAAATGCTGAGGTCTTCATTTTGAGTTCGACATGCGATCACTAGATTCGACCGTGAATCATTCGAACTGAGTGATGTCTAGGCTGCATGACTGACGGAACAAAAATAAATTCGTTTACCACAGATTCTCTGCTGAAGTGCCGATTGCATTTCACACAGAATAGCGTAGATTTCTGCTTGAGATACAGTACAATATCTACCAAGTGAATGAGACTCCTCTAGCCACATTTTACTACAGTAGACACCAGCACCAGACCGACTATCCAGCATATAACAAACTATGTGTTCATCGATTTATCGTTCCAAATAACCAGACAACCATTCCTCACGAAAAGGAAGGTTTGAAATGAAAACTGCATGTCAGAGTTAGATTACTAGGAGCAAGTAAATACTCATCCCAAGTTGCCAATTGAGACCACAAGAGAGTGTGGCTAGTAGCACACTCTATAGGTTTACTGTTTCCAAGACACTCTATAGATTTACTGTTTAAGACGATATGTACAAGGTAATGCTTCTTGTTTTAGAAACAAATGTAATGATTTGATGCACAGTAGCGCCTCTACAGTAGCAGTTAGGAGTTGTTGTTAATGCTCCTCTCACCGTCATTACTATCCTTTGGAGATGATTTAACTTTGACTGAACTGTCGCAACTTCTCCTTTCTGCCACCATACAAGACATCCATATGCTAAAATTGGCCTAACAATAATTGTGTAGATCCAATGAAAGTATCTGGATTTGAGTCCCCATGATTTTCCAAAAGCTTGCCTGCATTGGCCGGAAGCCACGCAAGCTCTTTTAATTCTGAAGTCAATGTGAGCAGACCAATTCAGTTTTGAATCAAGCATAACTCCGACGTATTTAACTTGTTCAACCACAACAACCTCTGAACTAAAGAACTGTAATGAACGAGCTTCTGTGATTATCCTACGATGAGTGAAAAGCACAATTGATGCTTTGCCTGGATTTACACATAATCCAACCTGACAACACCATTGTTCAACAGATCGCAGGGCTTGCTGTATTAAATCAAATAGAGTGTTAATGCATATACCGGTCATCAATATATAATAATCGACGGCAAAACCATAGGTAGGGATTCCAAGGTTAACAAGTAATACTGGGAAAACTCCATCATTTTCAGGAGATTCATACGGAGCAAAACTGTCAACTGCCAATTTGACCGATTCAATCGTCACAACTCTTCAAGCAAGTGCCCAAGAATCGTATCTACCCGAAAAAGTCTCTGGGACATATGTGATGGTTCCATACATCCTGGTAAGTGAGTGCTAAAAGGATAGTGAAGTACATCACCTTCATCAGACAAGTACCATCTGAAGTTCTTAAGAAACCGACATAAAAGTGCTTCGATTTCGAAAGTAACTTATTTAATCTGCTAGCCTCGTTGAGACTAGAGACATTTGTGCAGAGGTCTTTCCAATCACTTCGCTCAGGCGATCAAAGAGCATTTTTGTAAGCTCCCGAGCCGACACGAATGCCTTCGATCCATCTCTGCGTCGGTTGTTTCGAGTTCTTCTGCAAAGTTTCCTTAGTCTAGAAAGTTCAACATTCCACCAAGGAGTTCCTGTAGTAGCTCGCACAATCCGAAGTGGACAAGCCTCTTCATATGCTGCAACTATGAGTGAGTTTGTCTCGTCGACAACATTTTGCAAGTCAATTAGGGTTTCAATTGTTGGTTGGTGCTCTAAAAATCTAGTCGCCAAGCCTTCTTTATGGAGGTAATTTAGTTTGTAAATTAGGATTACGATATGTGACAATATCAAATATACCGTTTAAATGATCAAAAAAGATTTATTTATGATCAGATAACGAAGGTTCGAGCTCATCGGAGACGATCCAATTTATCATGCGAAATTCTATCTGAACTTCCAAAACCTCCTCTCTTCCAGATCTCGCAAAAGTTGAACGATTTTCTGCATTGACTATGTGCAGGTTTATATTGCTCACAAATTCCATCATATCATAGCCTCTCGAATTTATACCTGTGCTACTCCAAATGATATGGTGAGCATTGCGACGTCACTACCGATTGTAAGCGGTGCAGTACTTTCACTTTTTCAGCAGTATGATACAACCTCTTTGAAGTCATCGCTTGGAGAAGGCGGCGAACATGTCAAACAATAGACATATTTCCTGTCTATACCATCAATCGTCAGACCAACTGTGATAGCACAATTTTCCCGATTTGTGAACTCCGATATGAGAGGTACATTAAGAGCACTATTTGCAAGTATGCATGACCGAGGCATTTCACGTGGATTAGTCTTACCGTTATAGTTGAAGGAAACAAAAACTTTTTGGAAATGTGGTTCTTGAACCAAAGCTATAGAAGCTTTATCTTTTTGCAAAGGTCTGGATAGATTCATAGTTGCTGTACGTTTATGTTGGAGATTGATTTGTGCTACTCTAACTATTATCAATTATCAACCAAATATATTGACTTATAATAGCCTATAGCTAACCATTGTAGGATCTTTTTGAATGTTTTACTCATTTAAATCCCATGAGTTGCGAAGAATGAAATCGTTTACTGTGCCAGAGCTTCGCTTAACACAGTAAGGGAAAATTCACGACGGCATTATTTAGGTTATTTAGGCTGCTCATAAAGGGAAGTTTACATTGATGGTCAACTTCCATGGGTGGCCGAGTAGCCAAAACTCCGGAAAAATCAATTTATTTGGTTATCAACTAACCAGACCTGTAAAATTGAAGAATTATACTGCTAGTCGAAAGTATTTGGATCGATTTTTCTTGTTATGTATAAAAACACGCGAAATTTATATACTTATCAGTCTGTAAATCCGGAACCGGAAGTAGTATCCGGATGAGATTTGGTAGAATTCTATGGGGTTGCAGGTCTTGCAGGTCTTATAATTTGGAAAACATAAAAAATTATACTAGACATAGATTAAACTACACCCAATTAAGTAAGTGAAATAACAAACAACAAATTTGCACTTTTATCATTATTTACCAGCACTAATACCGAATAAACGCACAAAAATGTTGATATAGTCTGATTCGTTGGATGATTCTGTTTACCGAGCACGCGTTTCGACTTTAAAAATACACGAATCGTATTACTAGGACATTTTTTCTCTAGTGCTAATGAAAAATGAATCCATTCTCAGCCATCAGGGAAAATTAATAATTATCCTCATAATATTAAGCAGCAGGATATTCATATCAAAATTTTTTCAAGATCGGCTAACTTCGTGCGTTCTCTACAGTAGGTAACAATAAAAAAAAAGTGTGTCAGTCGCCATCCAACCAGCAGCAACCAGACAGCAGCAGTTCCAAGTGTCACGCACTGCCCTAGTAACCGAAAGTTGTCACCGCCGGTTGCAATGTGGCGGTGTGGCAAGAAGAGGTTTTTCGTGTGGACAAAATAGCATAATTTCCATGATACTTCATGGAACTCGTACCGTATAGGCACAGAAATGAAAAGAGTGAACAAAGAGCTCGAAAAAGTGACCATTGCCAAGTGAATTGAAAAAATTGAAGGTGATATTTTTTGTGCAGATTTTTTCCTCCTTCGGTCGATCGAGATTGTGTCTAAGTCGGCTGCCGTATAGGTTTTGAATTAAAAGCAACGCCATCGAAAACGAAAAACAGTAGTGGGAGCACATGCAATGGAGACGGGAAATGCAACCAGTGCAGCAGACCGCAGTTCCAGTGGCCGACTGTCGGGAAATGTGACACAATCGAATTACCGCATTTCTTTTCTCTGTGTTTCATTTACAGCGTCATTTTCTGTTTTTTTTTCTTCGGAATTGTATAATCGATCGGCGTGTTTATAATCAAACCGACGCGCGTTTTGCGAAATCTGTGTGTGTGTTTGAGTTGCAGATTTGATCTGAGAACGGTTTTTATTACCATTGAAACATTTGCGCCCTTGGACATCGGAATCTATTGAAACTTCTCGAATATCTACGGAAAGTTAGTAAACACTTCTGTTCGAGACGAAGGGATAACAATTAACGAAACATGAAATTTGGAAACGGTCACGTTGTAGATAGAGATAAATCGATATTTTAGTGCAAAGGCTATGAGAGTAGCCCATTGTCCCAAGATCCTAAATCAGATCAATATCGGCAATATTTTCAACACTTTGGAGCTACTCCTCTATGGCCAGCGGAAGTAAAAAGGTAAGAATGAATTTGTTCCTACAATACACGTTTTGTAAAAGCCACATTTTCTATAAATAATTACCGTGATATACTAACTTACAATCTTTCGAGTAATAGTTTCCGAGAGATATTAAATAAATTCCATAGCGGTAAACAACGATCTATAAAAATGTATTACCATTATATGAGGAGTTCGGCAAAGAATTAGAGGGATTGCATTTTAAAATTAAGGGAAATATAGGGCTATTGTACCAATAGTCATCTCATTAGCAGAGTCACCGCAGAAAAAAATAGTTTGGAAATTGTGCAATACTGCTGTTATAGTGACGCGAAAACTCGAAGCGAATGCACTTAATTTCATCTTACTTTTAAAGAAAATCTATCGAACAGAGACTGAGATCCCACTCTAACTAATGGTTTTCGTATATGAGATGACTATTGGAGCTGAGATGAATGGGGGCACAGTTACCCTGTTGCTTACGATCGCGCTTCAATTTAAAAATTGTTGCAAGTACACAAATAAAAAAATTGTGGAATAGCATCACTTTTCATGCACATATTTGGAGCAAGAAATTGAATTGAAAATTATTTTATAGTTCATTATACTTCAATACATTTTGAAAGTAGAGCTAAGCGTTAATTCAAAGCTACAGTCTTTTATTTTGAAAAATCAATTTATTCTATTTTAGTTTTACATTGATGAAGGATTTCAGTCCAATTTTCGATTCAACTGATTTTCATAGTACCATCGATTTGCATGTCGTGTAAATTTCATAATTTTTTGTGTAGCAAAATGAATGCCTGAAAGTAATGTTTAACCCTCAGGGTACGGACTATAAAAAAGTTACGTTCAGTACGAACAGGGTTAGCCTAACCCGGCGACTTTGATTGGGTGTATATCGAGCTGTACTTTGTCAATTTGAATATTTTTTTTTTATTTTGTGTGAAATTGTCTCAAAAATATAATAGAATTGTCAGATTAATCATTTAACTGATTGAAAAAAAAAATTATAATGAAAAATGTGAACAGGTCTTGAATTTTTTTTTGTAAAAAACGTTTTTTTTTTTCAAAATGCTGTAACTTTTTGAAAAAAAAAATATTAACATTGTATAACTCGCATTTGAAAGGTAAAAAGTAGTTCTTACAAATGTCCATAACGGTTTTTTGATTTATTCCAAAAACTATATATTTTTTGAAAAATGAAAATACGCGTTTTTTCGAGTTAGCGAAAAAACGTTGTTTCGTTGATTTATGATGATAAAGGTTAAAATTAATGTTTTTAATGCGTGTTCTTTAACGAAAAATTACAAGAAACAAAATTTAATGAGTTATAATTCACTACGAGCAGCAAAGATTTCGATATAAGACGTACGTTCAAGTGATTGAGATCTACTACAATACTTCGCTTACACCATGTACAACGCGTTATTTTGAGGTTAGAATCTACAAAATTAAGTAAAGAGTACGTATTCTTACTTACCTTTTTATTCCTCAGCGGCAAACAGACGAAAATTAAAACTTAATTTTTTTGAAAATTTTGGATTTTGTAACGTTCGATACGGACTGGGTGTACCACACCCGAGCACAATGTTTATATGTGTCTAGCTCGGACACAAAGCAGAGACTGACTCTGCCGCTTGGGCCTCTAATAGTGTGTACCTATAAGTTATAAGTTTTTCCCCCCCTGGTCCGGACCCCCCTCGCCGACTTCTCTTCGTATGGCGCTTCTTTCAAATTTCGCTCGGGTTACGGTAACCCAGTCCGTACCCTGAGGGTTAATAAACACTATATATTCTGTTTTTGTTTACTCAAGTCGTCAAAACGCATACATGTTTTCAGCGTAAGGTTTAAGGATTTACATTTTAAAAATTCTATTAATAGTATTAGACTTTATCCGAATTATTAGTATTCAACAATTTTCCATTTCATTGCGTTCCGTCTTCGACTCATCAACGCGTTTACAGTTTATAACTGTTAACTGTTCATCTTTTGAAGCGATCGAGTCGTGAAGCTATTTTTCCACATCATCACAACTAGTAGAATACTGCTCAGTAAGCGCGAGAGACATTGATGAAAACAAATGATAGCCGTTAGAGGCCAAGTCCGGGGAGTGATTAAAGGGGGTAGGGTCTGAACGATGAAAAAAAAATCATCATTTTTGCGATTTTTTCCAAAATTATCGTTCAACAAAATGAATTCAAATGTTTTGCATGATAAAAAGCGTCATTCGAACAACATTTTGTAATTTTTTCGTGGAATAATATTGAGAAATAAGTCGGTGAAGAGGTATTTTTTGAGAACGCTTCTTAAAAATCATGATTTGCGGTGTCCACTGTATCTCAGCGCAGACTAATCAAAAGTGAACAAATGAACGCAGCAAAACTAGAGTAGAAATTTTCTGGACCCCAACGTTTCTGTTTGATTTTTTTTAATTTTTAAACTTTTGGTGGTTGTTCAAAGTGAAAACTACGATTTTTCACGAAAAAATCCACCAAGTAACCAAGTAACAAACGAAAAGGAAAACTTTGGGGTCTGGTTTTTTATATATATAAAGTGTGTGCAAAATTTGAAAAAATGGTGCAGTAGTTTTTGAATGAGGATGGACACGGACTTCCAAAACCTGCTTTCAAGGAAAATGCGTTTGAAGATTTTTGTCTATAAAATCCATGGAAACAATTAATTACTCCAGGGAGCCCGTAGGGTCTAACATTTTCAAAAAATCATATTTTTTCTTTAATAATTTATTATAACGAAACATTTCAAGAATGTTTTGTCAAGTTTTGAAGTCAATCGAAGTAGAAATCATGGGCCTGTTCGCCGAGCTCTTGCTTCTTCGTAGAATGAGATAGCCATAGATAAAGGTCAATAACTTCTAGAGTTTCGTTCCAATAGGCTTGAACATTTCACGGAAAATTCTTCAAATGTTTTACTATAAGAAAATATAAAGAAAATAATAAATGATTTTTCAAAAGTGTCAGACCCTACCCGCCCCTTAAGGGTGGGAGTTCGCATGTGAGTTCCGAAGTGATGTCATTGACCGCTTTTACTGTAAGGACGTAGACGTTGTCGTGTTGAAAAATTACTTTTTAATGCTTATTCTGGTCGTTTTTCTAGCAATGATTCATTTGATCCTTTTTGATCCTACCAAATGCACGGCAACGTTCTTTTCGAAGCGATTAGGTTTGGCAGTTGATGCTCGATGGTTGGCCGAGGTTGAATTCTCTGAGCTTTGAATCCTCAAAGTAAATCCATTTCTCATCACTCTTCGAATCTGGTGTAGAAAACTCTTTGTTTAATGCCGAAAAACAATAATTCCACACATCGGTTTTTCATTTTATTTTTGGTCCGGGAGGATTGCAATACGGGCCCCGTTCGTTTAGTGAACAAAAAATAAGACTTCATTCCATCTCCATTCGGATTGAACGAGCAAAAAAAAAAGACGCGACGTGGAGAATAGTTCTTTTATTTAACAATATATTTTATAAGGCACACTGGTTTAGCTTCAAGATGCCGAAGGCATTTTTAAACAGTACTTAAGACTAGGATAATTTTTTGAATTATAAGATTGTTGTATTTGGTTCAAGACGTCGTGTGCTGATCAACGCAGCTCTGGGGGATTCAGTCTTCAGCTGATGGGATGGGTCCTACATGGTGGCTGTATTCGTTTGTTCTTGTGGGTCCGCGGGAAACACCCCCAGGCTACGAAGGCTTTCCGTGGGCGATGATGATGTTGCCAAAGAGAATGAAAAAAAAACTTTTAAATGATTCAAACCAACGTTCATAAGTCGCGACCGATAGAGCATGTTCTTCGCAAGTTTCGCCTAGAATTCGATGGGATTCAACAGCACTTTTTTAAACAAAGTTATGGATCAACACTACCCACTGTTCTTTCCTTGGAAAGAGTTTCGACATGTTCACTGATACACTAACTTACAAAATAGCAATGGTTTTTTGAAACGTATCGATATATCAAATACATGTTTTCGGAGACATGTCTTGAAAAAATCCCGCATTATTATTTATTTATTTCCTGAAATTGAGTTGTTGTATACTATCAAAACACTGGCAATTTGGGAAGTACTCGACATATGTTTTACTAGAAATGTTCTGTCATGGATAATTGCGATCGCATGCTGGAAGGATTTTAGCTTCTTACTTTTAACAGTACTTACTAAGAAAGCAGACTGAGAATAGGCTGATGATTGAAATAGTAGAAATAAAATTTGCGAAAATTTACCATATAGATGAAGGTCGAATCCTCTGTTATTCTAATTCTGAGAAATAGTTTTGTCAATTAAGCTACTCTTAATGTGAAATAAAACTCAGAAAACAACCAGTTGCCTAGTTCGATTATTAGTTCCGTTCCGTGATATTATTCCACTGGTTGCGTCATTTATTTTTTATATAACTTTAGAAACTGGAAGTGACTATCATTGTCTATTTACGTTTGATCCGTGGCCATTGTAGTTTCCAGACTAGCTTCAGATTGTCTAAATCATAGAATCATGCCCTTTATTGATCAAATCACTTATAGGACTATGTTATTTCTCTGGAACGAACCATTGGAACCTGATTTTTTGCCATAGCTTCCAAATGAGCTCAAGATTGTCGAAATCGGTTCAATTGTTTCTATGAAAATAGTGCTGTTTATCTACGAAACCCAGGTGTAAACAGTTGAAAAAAAATGTCATAATCATTATTTTGCACGGATAAAGAGACCGACTCGATTCAAGATTATGCAATTTCATCATATAGTTGTAAGTTGGAAATTTTGTTATTTTGTAGCAATAATTATGTATTCGGCTCTATCGGTCCGTTAAATATGAACGGCTGTTAAATATTTCCCGACGTTTCGACCACGGGTTATGGTCTTTTTCAAGGGAAAAAGTAAGTTTATTGTTTATAGAAGATATCATGTTATGTACAGAACATTAACACTGTGTGTTGCTTGCATAATAAAAAAAAACCTCCTCTGCCACTGTTCTAAAATATATTAAACATATGTGCGATCACCAAAACTGTTGATTGAGAGTCGTTTACATATATTCAAATTGAATGATTTCTTACGTTTCGATAATAAAGTTTGTTTTGAACATTAGCCTATTTTTACACTATGCACTACCTAACGTCACTTTCAAAGATGGTGGGTAAATAATGAGAGGGTCTGAATTCAGTGATCTTATTTGCGTGTCTGAGCTTAAGCAAGAATGGTGAGATGATAATTTATCAATGTGTTGTGCTTTTGATCTAGAGATCTTAGAGTGGATAATTTTTAGTGTGGAGTATGCCTACGTATGTAGTCTATGTCTGTGCGGTGATTGATAATGTTAGGAGTGTTTACAATATGACACATTTCTAACATTGGTAAAAAAGTAGATTTAAAACTACGATCTATGATTTTAGTGTGATTTAGATCACAATTATGTTGGTACGATATGACATTATCAATCAGTGCTTTCTTTTAATTTAGCTATTTCGCTATCGATGTCTCCAGGTCTGTCTGACACTAATTTTAAATATTTGATTATATTGAATTTATGTCAACTGAGCCGCACTTTAAGTTGGTTCGAAGTCATGCCTATGAAGCATATATCGCATGTGTTGCAAACAACAAGAAGAAAAACCAGTACCCTAGGCTTTGGATGATGAGCTACAGGTCGCGTACCCCCGCTTGGTAGATGGGGTGGGAGTCAATTTACACTTCTTACAAGGTAAAGAAGTCACCAATTCGAATTAACTTGATGCAGTGGTGAATATTAATATGTAACATTCGTGCTGAGCTGTGGAATTTAATTAAAAAAGGAAGACTATTATTATCAGGATTTAGAGTAAATTGACATCTTATTAACCGTGAAGGAACTTTCAAACCTTTTCGATCTGGTTCGGTGCCGGAACTGATGTTAGCCCATTGCAATGACGACGAAACTTACATACAGAAATGACAGAAAGAACAGACACTTCCGGTTCCGGAATAATGGGGTATAATTTGCAGAAAATTGTGAAAATAAGTTCACTAATATTTCTCAGAGATGGCTGAACCGATTTTCACAAAATTAGATTCAAATGAAAGGTCTTGTGGTCCCATATAAAATTCCAGAATATTATTTGGATCCGATTTCCGGTTCCGGAATTATGGCGTAAAATTTGCAAAAAATTGATAAAAAAGTGCACTAATTTTTCTCAGAGATGGCTGAACCGATTTTCACAATCTTAGATTCAAATGAAAGATCCTGTGGTCCCATACAAAATTCCTGAATATTATTTGGATCCGATTTCCGGTTCCGGAATTATGGGGTAGAATGTGCAAAATATTGTGAAAATAAGTGCATTAACTTTTCTCAGAGATGGCTGAACCGATTTTCACAAACTTAGATTCAAATGAAAGATCCTGTGGTCCCATACGTAATTCCTGGTTCGACTTCCGGATCCGGAAATATAGGGTAAAGTGTGTTAAAAATTTTATACCATCATTGAAAAGGGCGAAAAACCGTAAAAAGTATTCTAAATCGACCTCAAATCTTCTCCAATTGATAGTTTTTATCAGTAGACGGTCAAACAAACCGATTTCGGTTATTCTTTTAAGAATCGAAGAAAATTATTTTGAAGAATACCACTGTTTTATATATGATAGTATGATTGATATGAGAAAGGCATCATTACACCACTAGTTGGATTAAAACAGGTTTTTAAAAATCATTTCGATTTTTGTTGGCGTTATTTTTTTTCAAGTGACTTCACTTGATTTTCTACAACTTCTTCTTAAGCATCATATTGAAAAAAAATAATTAGTTTTGAATTACTCCAGTTTTGAGTATTACTAGTATTTTCATACACCTTTTTCAAAAACTAGTCTAGAGGATGGTGAGCTCACTTCGTCCGCGTCCCTTGTCGCTATTTTTTTTTTTCAAATAGCGATTCGTCAGCAATGCTATCATTTTTTTTTCACTAGTTTATATATCATTGCAAACCTAAGTTGTGTTTGAGTCCAACTTCGAAGATTTTTTGGTCATTTTGTATGGGACCATAAGTCTATTTTAATTTGAATCTGTTCATTAAATTTGTGTTGTTCAGAAATCGGTGTAGCCGAAGTCGGTAAAATTCGCCTTATGGAATTTTAAACCATTTCATTACATTCGACATTTTTGAAAATCAGTGTAGCCATCTTAGAGAAATCGTAGCTATTCAGTTTGGGTACCTTCCTGTATCGAAAACTGAATAGCGGTAAAACTGAAATAAATTTATTTGATCGTCAACTCTCAAAATCAGTGAACCCGATAAATTTATGTGAAATTTCTACATCAATCATCCTGTATCGCCTGAACCGGCCTGTTAGATGGACGATATCGGTTCAGCCATCTAATAGCAAAAAAAAAATGACATTAATTACATATATCATCCTGTATCCCGAGAAAAAACAATGAAATTATTTTTCACACACAAATTTTCTTATCTCGATGAACTACTTCGAATGGGCGTAGAAAGTTGTGTTCTTCCAGCATTTATTGTTGCAAGCTGAATAAATCAATATGAATATAAAATTGTTTTAAATTTGAAAATACTGCCATCTTTCTAACACATATGTCATGTTCGAACGGTTATGTTGCTAAAAACGAAGCGAGCGAAAATCGAAACGTCATGGAAAAGGAAAATGCAAGAGCAAAATGTATCTGTGCCAAGTTTGATAGCAATCCGTTCAGTAGTTTCGGAGTTATGTCATTACAAACATACAAACTTCTTTATATATAGATTATATAATGTCATATTGTATTATATTATATTATATTTTATTATATCATATTATATTTATTATATTATGTATTACACTGTATTACATTGCATTATATTATATTAATATAAAACATTTATCATGAGGACATCATAATTTATTATTATAAAAGCACAGTGCATCGGAAGAATTGATGACTGGACGAGGGATTGTAAATAGCCAGCCCAATTCACTTGAAGGAAACTTGATTCTTTCTGAAGGTTTGACTCGAGCCTGACGCGCCCTTCTCGAACAAACCATCAGGCGGGTTCAAGCATGTTTATCGATATGCTTCATCCATGCACTGGAAATTATGATTGGAAAAGCTTTTTTTATTCCATCAGAATACGAGTGAGTGACTCTGCTTACATATCCGCCCAACCCTTTTTGTTCACTTTTCGGTAACAGCTATAGTAAGAAAGTGAATGGATGAGTCATATCGGGGCTACTGTAAGTCTAGCCGCATCCACTGGCAAGCCCTTGAACTTATGGTGGCTCCACATCACAGCACATCACATACCCTTTTCAAAAATGAGTCTTGAGTCGAATCGGTCACCCCATTCGTACAAAAAAAAATGCTTTGCTTTACTGAAAACGTGTGCAAAGTTCCATCCAATCCGGAGTTTGTGAAACCTGATCACTTGTTATGCTTTCCTAAATGCTCATATCTCGGTTGATTTTTTAGAAGGCCGTATAAGCAAGAGACAGTTTCTCTTTGTTTACTTTCTCTTTTATCAATTACCAAGAGGTTTCCACGTTCATCACTCAACTCTTTGCATAAAACGTTACGCGAAACTTTCAGCTTTCAGATAGAACTGTTAAATTCAAGAAAATCTTTATAATCACATAACAATAATCGAAAGAGAAAGTAAACAAAAAGAAACTGTCAATTGCTCATACGGTTTTCTGAAAAATCAACCGAGATATGTGGTAATCCCGTTCCCACTTTGACACCGACGATGAATGTTATTTTGAAACACTGCGTTGTTAAAACATAAAACATCTCTCAGATTATTCAAAGGAACGATTATTATGTGTTCATCAAACAGTAACGTGAAATGATCTCTTTGATATATATTTGAGCCAGTCTAATGGATATTTCCACATTTTCCGATGCCCTAGAACTGACAGGTTGAAGATGTGAAACATTGCCATGCTGTCCTCGCTTTGAAAATTATGTTTTGTATGTGGATGCACAATTTTTTTTTGTTACAAGAAATTGTTGAATAGGTTTGTTATTTTTATAAACATCTATGGCATGTTTACACTGAATGCCATATACCATCGTCCCGTAAGCCCTTACCGACGACAAGGATCGACATTCCACGGAAAGTTTCAGGAAACATACACCGTTTCACTCGCACAATAGTAGCTATATAAAAAACGCAGCTCCAAACATTAACTCAATTTATTAACTCAAATTACTTGGTTCGTGGAATAGGAAATCAACAGAAACTAAAACTAACGAAGAAGTGATCATAAAAAGTAATGACTCTCTAGCTTTGTTCCATTGTAAACCAGTTAAAGGAACTGTAAAATGTCTTAAAGGAGATGAAAGTGCAGTTTTTCTCATTTCGATCCCATCAATAAAAATAAATTCTGAAATAATTGACATTTACCTTCTCAAAGTTGTCAATGTAGTCGTTATTATTGACTTTGCTTGCGACGGGTTGATGCCATAGGAATTAGTCTCGTAAGAAAAATAAAACAGACACACAAACCAGGAAGAGCGAAAAGATTAGCAATGCAGTTGTATGTCCAGTGCCGTCTGCAGTAAAGGGTGTACTTTACTGGCACCGAGGGCCACGAACTTAATGCGATTTCGAAAAATGTCGGTGTTTGGGTTGACTGACAGCTACACGAATATAAGGAAAAATACCGTTTCTTACAGGAGATTTTGTATAAATTTCACATAACATAAATGCACCATATTATTTTCCCTGATAACTGCACCATATTATTTTCTCTGATATTAATAAAAAGGTTATACAACGCAATCATCCGTTATTAAATAGAAGCCAGACAGGTAAACTGAGGTCCTGAGGTTATTCACTAACGATCGATGAAACCTAAACATGCGGTGAACTTCCCGACACCCAAAATATCAAAGACTTCACTGTACAATCAGAAATTATTCTCACCAAAAGAATGTAAAGAAAGAGTTCAATGTTTCAGCATACGAACGCTGCTTCGCTACACACCAAAAAAATTTGAATTTTACTGGTGACTTAATCCCTCATACGATGTAATTCTTAAAGACCTAATTAGTCAAATGACGGAAAATCTCATTTGTAATGACTTAATGTTAGATGAGCTTGAATTTTACTGGTTTCGACTGTAACTTGCGTTCTGCTGGCAGGTGCGACTGTATGAATTTATATGCACCTTTTACCAGCCAAGCAGATGCATGCTTCTGTGGCTCAGTCGATTAACAGACGTACTTGTTGCGATCCAATGATTCTCGGTTCAAGTCGAGACGGTTGCTCTCAGTATTTTTTTTATTTCAATGAATTTCATGTATGGAGTTTTAGACACAATATTAAATGTTCTTCCACGTAAATTTGCGTGAGCTTCGATGCTCCATTTATGTGCATCTAATAAGATGTAAAATCACAGGGTTTTTTTAAGTGTGTAAATAGTCGGAAGGCCAGTAAAGCATTGTAAGGTATGTAAATTAACGACATGATATTTGTTGTGATTTTTCATTGTGGAACCTCTGGAATGAGATTTTAAATAGAATGACTTAATTTATTTATAATTGTAGTAGGATTCTAATGGGTGTGTGTCTCGTGGTAATGTAATAGTCTTGTTTTTTTTTATTGTTCGGTTGGAGAACTTCTGAATAGGAATTCTACAATTTCCTAGTTAAGTCTTTTAAATCTGTAGCTAATCATCTGATCGCTCCATACAATATAAAACCAAAAGCCGATTGAATTACATAACAAAAGCATAAATCCACGAGATCTTTCATTTCGGTACCCACAGCGGCCTGGTCGTGACCTTTTTTGATATTTGTGAAGAAAATTGTGCTGCTGCTGTTAGAGCGTTTCTCTTTAGGTCACCTCATTCGTATTCCCATCATAAATCGCATATTCGTAAACATATCGAGACGCAACCTGTGGAGGTAGCAATGGATGGATAACTAAGTTTGAAACTGCTCGCAACAGGCAATGGATAAGCCGCTGATATTTAAACGATCAATTTTTTTTTTCATTTAAATACAACGAAGGGGTATTGAGATGTTATGTTTTGATGAAACTTTTGATCCATGTTAGATGAAGATACGAGTCGTATAAGTGTTTATGATTCATGATTAAGGCCATCGTCCAAGTACCATGGTGGTTTTAGAAAATTTTCGATGAATATTTTGAAAAATTTGCCGAAACGAAAAATATACAGACCTTTGAAAAACTTTTATCTCTCTGCAGAGCAAAAATAGCAGAAAAAATCGAAGGATTTTCCGAGTGTTATCAAAAATAGCTCTGAAAAAAAAGTATTTTAGTGATCTTTCACAATTATTTGGATAAAAAATGCGATGATATGATAAGTTTTTATTCGAAGAAATCATTTTCTGGTTTCAAGAATTACATTCAGGCACATTTTTGAAAAAGCTGTCCACGCTTATCATGGAAAATCGATGAATATAAAAATATAGCCGATTTCGTTGTATTTTGACGATTTGAAAGTACTACATGAAATACAATACCACTACCTTGTCGCGGTTTGTATGCGCTCAAAACTATCGACGATGAACAACACTTGTCGCACAGGAACGCCGGGACTCAATCTCGAACAGCTACGTAGCGTTCGTACTGCAGAGGAATACGCGCAACAACTGGAACTAGTGCTACCAACGGAAGAGCAGCTTGGCGCGGTAACTCTTGAAGCCGGCTGGAGGAACGTAAGGTCCGCCGTGAGTAGCACTGCTGCAACCGTACTAGGTATGAGGTTATCGAATCGAGGAAATGACTGGCGAATGTCAGCAGTTGGTCCGCCCCGCACAAAAGCGAACGAGGAACGGTATAGACAGGCGCGGTACAGACAGAACAAGGTTTTCCGGAGGAAAAAGCGCCACCAGGAAGACCAAGAACGCGAAGCGATGGAGCAGCTGTACCGCGCAAATGACGCACGGAAGTTCTATGAGGAGGTGAATCGCTCACGTAGAGGCTACACGCCACAGGCCGAAATTCTCACGAACGAACGTGAGGTGATCGACAGGTGGAAGCAGTACTATGACGAGCATCTGAATGGTGAAGCACAAGATACAGAAAACGGCACAGGAATCAATCTGGGTGCACGCTCAGCCGACGATTTGGTAGGAGGAGATTCTACCGCAGGAATGGATGGATGGAGTGGCATGTCCCGTCTACAAAAAGGGTGATAAGCTAGATTGTTGCAGTTACCGCGCAATCACATTGCTGAACGCCGCCAAGGTACAATGTACTCTCTTAAATCCTTTGCCGTCGTCTATCACCAATAGCTAAGGAATTCGTTGGGCTGTACCAAGCGGGATTTACTGGAGCCCGCGTCACTACGGATCACATATTCGCGATAAGACAAGTACTCCAGAAGTGTCGTGAATGCAACGTACCCACGCATCACCTATTCATTGACTTCAAAGCGGCATACGACCTATTCATTGACTTCAAAGCGGCATAGAGTGATGTGCTATGTCCGAGTATCTGGGACGCTCTCTTCGAAACTCGGAGTGGGCTATGGCAAGGTGATGGACTCTCTTGTATCTTGTTCAATATTGTCTTGGAAGGTGTGATTCGAAGAGCGAAGATCGACACGAGTGACACGATCTTCCGAAAGTCCGTACAACTTTTGATGTGGAACGCTTACAGCTCAGTCAGTTTAGTTTCAATCAGTAATATTATTTCACTAATTGATTGGAAATATTATTACGTATTGATTTGAATGATCATAGCCATGTATTTTCAATTATATATCATTGAAATGATGATTAATAGCTAGCAGTGTCTTATTTTGTTTGCTAAAAATCTCCGGCATACCGGATTTCCCTGCCATAGACGACGTTTTTGAAGGAGTATGCGATATATCAATGGGAAAGCATCGCTCTGATTGGTCAATCGATGCAGAAGCGAAGCTGTTGGAAGCACACGAATCTATAAATATAAGCGAAATTATAGCTAACATTTCAGCCCTACGTGTAGCATGCCAGAGGAAAGTTGTTACTAGACAGCAAGACAGAAAGCGCTATAAAACGATTTGAAGCTTTAATTGGTATGCTCTGATCTTGTGTCGCCTGAGAAATTTGCAACTGCCCCAAGGTCAATTTTGAGTACTTAAGATTAATTCCTAATTTATATTTAATAAGATGAACTCATTAATAATGAGAAAAAAATTTATCGCTTCAACCGGAATCGCAGAATGGTAGAGAAACTTAACGCTATAAAAAAATTTGCTTGCATACAAAACTTGAACACAAGCTTCGCGAAGAGAAGCTTAATATCGAAATCCGTATCGCAAGTATATACAAACATATAATTGCATTCATTTAGGATATTGATGTAATCACGTTAGCTACAAAACAAATACAAATCAAGACAAATAGAGTCTATATTTTGAGTTCGCGTGTTTGGTGTTGGTTCCTAATAAAGATCAATCTAAGCAGACTCTCGTCCAGTTGCGGATTCAAAAGTGTGACGATTGATTGAACTGTTTGATTGAAAATGTCGATCAATAGAAATTTTGGTTACCTTGTTCCACATCAATGGCTCGAACAACCCCATGGGGCTGATCCTTGTAGTTTTTGGCATCGCTGACGATATTGATATTGTGACATGTAACCTTGAGAAGACGACGAAAACCTACATCGGACTGAAAGCTGAAGCTAGGCGTATCGGACTGGCCATAAATGCGTCAAAAACAAAATACATGAGAGGAAGAACCTCTAGAGAAGAAACACTACGTCCCCCACCACGAATATTGATAGACGGTGACAATATCGAGGTGGTTGACGAGTTCATGTATTTGGGCTCACTGGTGACCGCCGATAATGACACCAGCAGAGAAATTCATAGACGTATTTTGGCAGGGAATCGTGCGTACTTTGGACTCGGAAAAACGCTTCGATCAAGAAACGCTAACGCACGAAATTGACTATCTACAAAACGCTCATTAGACCGGTTGTTCTCTATGGCCACGAGATCTGGACTATGTTGGCAGAGGACCAACGCGCCCTCAGTGTTTTCGAAAGAAAGGTACTGAGGACCATCTATGGCGGAGTGCAGATGGAAGCCGGAACGTGGAGACGGCGTATGAATCACGAATTGCAACAGCTGCTAGGAGAACCACCCATCGTACGGACAGCTAAAATCGGACGTCTACGATGGGCTGGGCTGAAGATGTTGGACGATAGCTCAGTGAAAATGGTTCTTGAATCCAATCCGACTGGTACAAGAAGAAGAGAAGCTCAGCGAGCAAGGTGGATCGATCAAGTGGTGGGTGATCTCAGAAGCATCCGTGTCTTGAATGGCTGGCGAGCAGCCATGGACCGAGTTATGTGGAGACGTATGCTTGATACAGCAAAGGACACTCCAGGAATATAGCTGTTAGGTAAGGTAAGTACATGAAATACAAATTATTTCGCAACGATGCTAATTCAATTTATAAACCGAATGATGTTTTGTGAAGTTTCCTAAGTTTTCCACAGAATAAGATCAATTTTGCAATGAACTGAAGAAAATCCGCTTCAGTTTGAATGTGTGTAATAGTTGTGAAATATCACAAAAACACTCATTTTTCAGAGCTATTTTTGATAACACTAAGAAAGTCCTCCAAATTTTTTAGCCATTTTTGCCATAACAGATAACAGTTTTCGAAGATCTTCATGTTTTTGGTTCTGTAAATTTTTTAAAATTTCCATCGAAAATTTCCTAAAACCACCCGCGCGTTTGGTACTTGGACGATGGCCTTAATTTTTGTAATGTTTAAAACATACGGTGGAAAGTTTGAAATACTGAATATTACATTCTACTGTACCAAATACATCATATTAGCAAGATATCCAGCTCTCATTGTTGCCGAACAAATCATTGGCAACATCCTTTTTTGCGAGCACGACGCACATATGCGAGTCCGCTTCGAATCTCGTACACAAAATTAGGGGAGAGAAATGTTAAATTCGTGTGCGCCAAAATAGCAGCACTGCGCACCCATATAATTGACATGATATGTTAAATGTGTTGCCGTGTGATGGCGTTGCTGAACTAAAGATTGGTTTCACTCCAAGCTGACAGGGTCTGACTGTACTCTAGGGGCAGATGTTGAAATTATGTATGATTGATCGAATGTTATCGTAAACCAATACGTTAAAGTTGCAATCTTAACAAATTGATTCAAGTTGTACGGTCTGCAGCACTGCAGCACTGCGCACCCATATAATTGACATGATATGTTAAATGTGTTGCCGTGTGATGGCGTTGCTGAACTAAAGATTGGTTTCACTCCAAGCTGACAGGGTCTGACTGTACTCTAGGGGCAGATGTTGAAATTATGTATGATTGATCGAATGTTATCGTAAACCAATACATTAAAGTTGCAATCTTAACAAATTGATTCAAGTTGTACGGTCTTTTGGTTATTTGGAGATTTGTACTTAGCAATAGTTTCTTTTATTTTTTCCGAGATGGAAGGATGAATGAAACATGGAAAGTTGGTAGGGTGGGAAGACAGCCCAAAAAAGAAAACAAATCGTTCGGCATTCAAGGAAGGATTTAGAGATTTTACAACAACAAATCCTCTACTAAAGCGCCGATTCTACACCACTCAGAATAGCGCAGATTTCTGCTTGGAACTGAATACAGTATTCACCTAATTATAACTTTATCACCGGTTATCAGTGCATGATAAACTTCGGCATAACGATAAGTAATCTAAGTCAAACTTAACGTTAGCGACTAGGTTTCATGAACGGACTTTTTCCGCTTATATGCGTATCTGCGTTAGTTGCATTTCATGCAGCGGTTGTACATTTAAACTAACATCCCTAATATGCTGAACGATCTGCAGGTGCCAAGATGCATATTTAATAAAGCCTCCAACCCCCGAAAGAAATTAAAGAAAATACCTTCGTTACCCTACACTCATGATTAAATAACAGGTTCGAGCTCATCCGGAAAGAGCCAATTTATAAACTTATGCTAAATTCTTTCAGAGCCACAACCTCCTTTCTCCCCGTTACGTTCAAAACCTCTTCTTCTTTGCAAAAGTAGAACGATTACCTGCGTTGATTATGTGAAAAATTGTGCTGTTGTCAAAATTCACCAGCTCAGGGCTATACCAAATTATATCTGAGCTACCCTATAAAATTGGTCAAATCCGTATCCGTCATGGAGTAAACATGTCGTAAAATAGACATATTTCCCGTCTTAGTCATCAGTCTTACTGTGACAGAAAAAATATCTCTATCTTGACATGTAAGCTCTGATTAGAGATACATCGACAGTACTATTTTAAAGTATGCATGCTCGAGGCATTTCATGTGGAATTGCCGTATTTCGGATGAACTTAAAACAGCTACAGTTTTCCTCGTCTGTTTTCAAGCTTTCAATTTCGGATAATACGAAGAAACCTGTATCTGCTTTTAAAAGGGAACTGAGCATTGATGATACCATTCCGTAATAAATTCATTTTGTCTGTCAGTGTCTTCCACTGCTACATATTTTGAACCGAGTAGAAATCAATTATTACCATAATAAACTAAATCACCCATCTAAATTTACAACTATAAACGAATAGGATTCCAATCATTCACTTACGTGTGTACGTTTTCACCCAATTATGTTCCGAAAAAACTGCCCTCGCAGCCAAACTTTACCAACTCTGTGTTATATGTAATTCCATACATCTAACATCAAACCCTTCATTTCTCACGAATGTTGGCCGTTTCATCGCTGACAAGCCGCATTGGGGAAAATTACGTTCGATTTCAAAAGGGTTAGGGTAGACATATCCGTTTCACTTGCTACAGCTTCTTTGTCTGATGAGAAGAGAAGTATAAGAGCATCGTTACCCAACCGCACGCGTTCACAAACTGAAACATGGCAATCACCGTCCAACCGATGGCACACATAATTGGCTCAGGTGCAGCAAAAATGATTTTTTTATAGACTACACGTTGAGCGGTCTTTCACGTGCTTGGAATTAGCCAAGGAAATGGCTCAATGGAAATATAATGTTAAGTTAAGTAGTTAAGTTGTTATTAGGCGGTTTTGTAGATGTTGACGAACATTTATTAAAAAGTTACTCGTTAAATTATTCCTGTAGTAAATCTTATTTCAATTAATACAAATAAAATATTTCAACTTCATAAACCTAGTTCTTCAACCTTCTAAAATTAATTAGATATGAACTCGATGTTTGTTGTATTATTATATTATCAAATTTTTTTGAAGGTAAAGGATGCATATAACACACAAAGTTAATAGCGAAGAACGAAATTTAATTTAATCTGTATTAATCTTTCTCAGAAAAATTCTACACATTGAAATACCTTGCATTACCTTTTCCGCAAAATCATGGTTTAATGTAACATTGACAAATTTTTGACTACTGTTAGACGTGTAAATTTCAATTGAGAGTTACCAGTTTTTTCCACTCTGTATTTTCTTCTGTTAAATTATTGAACATACTACATTTGAAAATTCAGATCATATTTTTTTTAATTTCTTTAATTCAATATACCAATGACCGTAATGTGAGTTACCGTTTCAAGAAACATCAATTTATATAAACTTCAAAGAAAATGTTCCGTGGTACTCTACGTGGTTCTGGCATTCCGATCGATAAGTTTTTTATAACGGATTTACTGTGATTTTTATTTTTGTCGCTCTTTTTAACAATATTGTTGCTACACGCTCATAATCCATATTGATTATTATATGGATTTCCTACACAGTAGCATCATCTATCTGAGGTAACAAATACAAGTACTGCATGTCTGGTACTAGTCGGTAAAAAAAGAAATACTTTCTCTTTCTGATGGCTAGAGGATTTTGGTTTCTTCACCGGCTTATTCCTTGACGCTGGCTGACAGTACTTCAACTGCGTAACATAATTACGTTTTAATGATTATGAAACAGTTTGGTTTCTAAGTTAAAAGCGTTATGATGCTCCCCGCTTCCTTTCCTGTTACTTATCTTTTTTTGACAAAATTTAATAAAATTCAAAGTTCATCATATAACATTTGAATGAAAATTTAGGAAGATTTATTTCAAGTGTACCCAGAAAAATTGTTGTTTTGTTCTATGTTTTCGTTATGTGTAATATCTGTTGCTCATTTCATGGGAATTTTCTAACAAACGAACTGAGTATTTCTTCGTTATTTACTATTCCGCTTCAATACAGATGAATTATCTTCAATCGAATCGATTACTTTTCTAAGTTATCCTCTTATGCTTCCGCAATTTCCGCAGCGATATTACCTTTTACTTCTTCATCTTCGGTTTGCTAGCTTATACCTTATTCTTCTAATAGCCCACAGATAAAAGTTCGACGTTTCAAAATCTGGTTGATTTGTCAAAATCGGTTGAAAAATGGCGGAGTTTTTCAATAGATGGCGCATCTTGTGTGTCATTAAATTATGGAACAATTGTGAACAAATGGAATAAATAACTTAAGGTTGAAACTTAAACTTTCATTCATTTCAACGAAAACGTTCTTGGGGAGTCATTTTGCTTCATTGAAGGTAATAACCCACATAATCATTTCGGGGCTAGCCAAATTTTGTGCTAGGGCACATATCAGCTTTTAAAATTTTTACGTTTTGTCTTTGACTCATCAGTGCAGAGTAAATCAAATTGAACTGCTTGATGCTAAACTCGGCAGTTATATTTGAACCGTCACAACGGTGAGTATTTGATAAAACATATTACTACTATCGATTTCGTCGCCTTAGTGCTGATGAGCCGAAGTTGATTTGACATGAGTCTGGTCATCACACGAATGAAATCCCTACTCACATCAGTCCCCTGAACCATGCCTTTGTCGACATTTTAAGAATAATTGAATACATCCACCGACCCAGATCACCTTTATTCCAAGAAGCTTTCCAGTTGGCAAGAGTCCTTTGGCGAGACGCGCTATAGTATTCGTTGTAAGCAATCGGTCGCTCATAAATTTTACCCTCAATTGCTCCACATTTGGCTGGACTCTCTCATTGCATGAAATGGAACAATGAGCTGAAACCCAGACTATATCGATTTGAAAATTATTATTCAATATGTCGTTCACTTACTGTCTTTTTTTACCCAAGAAAAACGATTCATTTTTGCATGCCATGTTTGAGCGAATGACTTCAATTGCGCTCAGACTAGCTGTAAGAGGAAATAGTGGTTTGAAGAAAATGTGCCGATCAAGCTATAATGAACTGCTGCTAACTCTGCTATATAAACAGATGCAGGATCTTGATGCCTAAATGATCAACATATCTGAACTTACTTGGATATATTTTTGGGATTTCCATCGAGCGCAGGTGATCACATTTTTAACTATCCAATAAAACTTTGAATGTGTCAAGTTTTGGCATCATGGTTCGACAATTCCACTGCAGGACAGAGATTGAATCATTTGCAGCGGATGATAAATTATCCATCAAATGATACAAACCCTGAGAGAATTGACAGTTGAGCTAATAACTGCTTCAAAACAGTTCTAGCTATTGGAAGGAATGCCGTTATGAGAGTCGGAAGGAATGTCGTAGTGAGAGTCAGAAATATTGAATGCTGCGAAAATCCATTCCACAATTTTTGAAAATTTCATTGATCCTGTTGGTGGCTGTGAAATGGAGCCCACTGGATTATTGTCTTTTTTGTACTAGTTTCTGGATTGGTTCGTGAATTTGCCAAACCAGGAGGCATAATCTTTGGTTTTGAATTCGACTTTTTTGGATTTAAACGAGGTTCTTTTTTCAATTGTGATATTTTAGATTCCTTTTTGGGTAATTTGGGGAAACACTTCTTTCTCTTAACTAACCCTTGAGGAGTGACAAACGATGTACCTTCTCTATTTTCAATCAGAGTCAGATTTCTATGACTCTAGATTTGAAATACCGTTTTCTGTTTCGAGAGGGGGACAACAATGATAGTTTTCAGCATGTTTTCATATGTGCGCTTAGACTGTGCGTTTGTAGAAAGCTTCATTTTGTCTTTACGCAACCCGGTTGCAGCGCATACTGAGAGATCATGAGAACTCTCCCCACAATAACCATATTTTTCAGTGTCTATCGCAAAGGTTATCCTTATAGGGTCCTTCACATCTGATACAGTAGTAGCTTTGTGTCCGAATTTTTACAGTTCGTGCAATCCATAACATGCGAATCGAAAATCCATACAGGAGAATGGACTTTATCGATGTAGACATAGCTAGGCAACGCAGATCCGGCGAATATCACTCGAAACAAATGAGCTGGACGACAAGTTTTGTTTGCATCATTAATAGATACTGGGTACAATTGTTTGCACTCGAGTATCTTAACTCCATCAAGCATAGAGTTTTTAAGGCTACCATATCCATTCTTAAGTAAGTTATCGGCTGTCAGACTCGCTTCAGTGACAACACCTTCAATATCCACATCCTTCGATGGAGTGTAAACTCGATATTATAGAACGAATAATTCACAGGTTACAATTTGGTTAGCCTATTTTGAATCGTTAACAACAACTCGAATTTTATCTCTATTTACATTTGAGATTTATAATACTTCTCGAATACATAATGTTAAATCTTTTGTAATTTGCATCGAATTCACCGGCTTCAACTTGCTCCAAAAAAAGACTATCCATGGCCTAGTTGTACCCTCTGGATAATGCTTAGCTCTGGGAGGATTTAAGCTCATACTAGTATCCGGAATCGGATACGGATGATCATCCATTACATGAACTGATTTTTTTAAATTAATAATATAAGAATATAAACTTATGAATAGTAAAATTTCAATTTGATGCCCTGCCGTGATGATAACCGACGAACTGAGAGTATGTTCCCGCTGTACCAGGAGTACGTTGCGAACAATTTTCAATTTGTTATCTTCTGGTATCGCATTCTATCTTCGTTGCTCTGCAGTCGTGGTCTTCAGTGAACATGGTGTGTGCTCTCTGTACCTGTCTGTTGGTACAGCGCTATGGCAGTTGATAATGATTAAATGTGATGCTTGCTGTGTAGCACCACGCGTTACGTGTCGTCTCTTTCGAGATACCGCAGCAGGTACTGTACCCCATACAAAATCTGGTACCTGTTGGATGTCTCTGTTGCTCAACACTTATGTGCCTTAGCACCTCTGTGCCTTTGCACCCCTGCGTCTCCGCACCTCTGTGTCACAGTACTTATATGCGTTTGCACCTCTGTGTCTCTTCACCTGTGTGCGTATGAATGGGATGGCCTTCCTTGTCTGCTTTCAAGTCGAGAACGCCCCGAATATTGGCTATGCACCAGCCTTTGCTTGCATCGCAGCGTGTTGTTTTTGACACCAACAGGTTTTGTACCTGCAACTAGAGTTTTATTTGTAACGGTAGCAGCCGTAAACTCACGAGCCAGTAATAACGAAACAAAACCTCTTTGCTTGAATGGTTTTCACTGAATGAAGTATAAATTTGAAAAAAAAATTGCATTAAATGTGCCCATATTGCAATGTATAAACTATTGGTAGGTAGTGTGGCTAATAGAGCGATAACCCAGTGCATGCAGCACATTCTCGAGCGAGTGCGAGGCGTATTCTATCTTACTCGCACTCTTCCGCGCACGCTTAGGAGTCTCACCAAAAAGGTGCATTTTAAACACGAGTGGTGCTTTCTTTTGGGTACGATGAGTGAGAGTCAGCAGGAGTAAACACTTACTGCGAGTGGGTTACAGATTTCAGATTATGTCTGATCGCTCGCCGAACGTCCGAGTTGTTGGCTACAATAGCACTTGGTAGGACGCTCTATTCTTGTCACCGGGCTGATTTGAAAGCTTGTTTGTGTTCTCTCTAGCCAAGTACTGTGTTCTTGTTCAGGAATCAGGAATCAGAACAAATTGGCTCAAATGGCACGTTCCCCTTTGATATTTGGAGATTTGTTTGTAAATAGTGTTGATATTTTTGAAACTGCTGCAGGAAACATGCTCTGTTATTGTTTTTTTTAATTGTCATTATAATTGTTTTTTAACAGCATGATCGTCCTTCGTAATCGAATGTTTGAAGTGAATACATGCGTTTTTTCACAATCGACATCGGCAAGACGAAGATGTCTATCACAGCAGAGGCTGTAGTAGGCATTAAATTGAAGTAGTGAAAATTAGCATCCCATACAAGTGAGTTCTGTTCGTATCGGTATCGACAGTAGACGCTATTGTGCTATCCTCGGGCAACAACAGGCAGTACCATATATGCATTGTTTGCTACCCGCATCGCAGCAACCAAACAATCAAGGAGGAACTCACCTAACAGATTGCGGGGTCATACTGTTAAGTATTTTTTCTAACTTTTTTTTTTACTTTCACTATTTATATACTTTTGCCTTTCTCATATAGAAAGGTTATGCAATCACTTGAAAAACCGCCCAGTGAAAATTGTGTGTCATATACCATTCGACTCAGTTCATCGAGCTGAGCAATATCTGTGTGTGTGTATGTATGTATGTGTGTGTGTATGTGTCAAATAATCACACTAGGTTCTCTCGGAGATGGCTGAACCGATTTTGACAAACTAATTCAAATGAAAGGTCTCGTGGTTCCATACGGAATTCCTGAATTTCATCCGGATCCGACTTCCGGTTCCGGAGTTATAGGGTAAAGTGTGTTCAATATTGTACACCGTCACTTAAACCGGCGAAACAAAATACGTAAAAAAAATTTCTAAACTGGTCTCAAAACTACACAAATCGATAGTCATTTTCAGTAGGCAACTAAACAAACCGATTCCGGCTATCCTGGTTTCCGGTATCCGGTTCCAGAAGTACCGGAAATAGTGGTCATATATACCAAAATAGATCTCACTCACTTTTCTCAGCGATGGTTTGACCGATTTCTACAAACTTAGATTCAAATGAAAGGTCTTCCGATCCTATACGAAATTCATGAATTTCGTTCTGATCCGACTTCCGATTCCGGAGTTATAGGGTGCGTACTAGAAGAGTTCGTGTGTCATGTTAGTTGGTGGCCGTACGAACCGACTTTGATTATACCGGTTCTCGGGTTCCGGTGCCGGAAGTGCATATAATAGTGAACCCATTTCGTTTTCTTAAGGATGGCTTACGCAATCAAAGCACTGTTTTATTCTGTATGTTAAGCATAAACAATCTCTTGGGTTCTTTCAAAAATCGAAGAGAAATTTTTTGAATAGAATACCACAATATTATATGTACATGAGAAAGGCATCATTACACCCCTAGGTGGATTAAAACAGGTATTTTTACTTTTGTTTTTCATTCTTTTCACAAGTGCGGGAGACTCTTTTACTCCCGTACTAAAAATATGAATATTTATGACAGTGAAGAACGTTTAGAAACCGAGTCTGAATCCGAGATGCCGTCATCTCCCCCTCCGATACCTCCATCCCCCTCTGAGATATTGCCTTCTCGTCGAAAAGTTTACCAAGACGATGGCTCGGGGAGTCCGTGGGTGGTATACTTTCGGGCCAATTCAAAGTCTCTCAGAGTCCTGAATATTGCCCGGGACCTGAAAAAACATTACTCGGCAATAAAATCTATTGACAAGGTTTCGCCATACAAGTTATGTGTTGTTGTGTCCGACCTGAAGCATGTAAACGAGATTGCTACCAGTGAGTTGTTCACGAGTGAGTACCGCGTGTACGTCCTGTCGCATGTGGTGGAGATTGACGGTGTGGTCCGTGACGAAAGTCTGACGATCGAAGATCTGATAAACGACGAGGTAGGCCGTTTCAAAAACCCCGACCATCAGCCAGTGAAAATTTGGGAGTACAAGCCATTGCACTCTAAATCGATAGATGGTAAATTTTACCAATCGGACTCGTTTCCGTGATTTTTGCCGGAGCTGCACTTCCAAACTATTTGGAAGTGAGTGGAGTTCGTCTACCTGTTCGCCTGTATTTTTTTACAAGGTGAAATGCAATTTATGCACGGAGTGTGGGACTCTCCACAGGACTACCCAACTGGTAATTGAAACTACCCACTACAACACCTTGGATCTCGAACCCTACCTCCCCGGCACCACCGCTATGTATTACTTCGGGGTGGAAGGCTATTGGTGCTCACAGCACCCTTCCCAGCCTGTTTGGCTGTATGTACCACAGGTAATGCACTGTACAAGCTTCAAACAGGCATACGGCAACCTATTGTTGCAACAAACTGCGATGCGGAAAATGTGGAGAGGCCCATCAGAACGATCTCTGCAAAAGAGCAGCGGAAAAGTGTTGCTACTGCAGGGAGAATCCTCATGATTTCTCGGTGTACCCTACGTACATACAACGAGCGGAAAAATTGAAGCGACCCGTGAAAGAACGCTCTAAGTGTTCTTATGCGGAAATCCTAAAAAGAACCACTCCATCGCACTTTTAGAACCCGTTTACACTCTTGCTAGTTGAAGAGGATATCTCTGACGACACCGGAGAAGGAAAAGACAAAATCTGGCTTCTCCTAAGCTTCCTCGTAATGGCCTCAGACTGTCCTCTTCGTCACAAAATAATCAAACAAAACCGAAAAGTGCTGACTCAAAACCGAAGCAAATACCTCCTGGTTTCAAAAAATTTAGAGATGATAAGGAGTACCCAGCACTTCCAGGGGGATCAAAAACCCGAATGACCCCAAATCACAACCAGAAAATCAAACAAACGCTGGATTATTGCAATTTTCTGATATCGTGGACTGGATATTAACAGCCTTCAATATTATCGATCCTCTAAAAAGCCTTCTAACTGCTCTACTGCCAACAGTAAGGACATTTTTCAAACAGTTGACTGAACAATGACCCCTTCTTGCAGCGATTGTACCTTTTGATAAATAATTTACCACTGGGATTCAAAGATATGATCATTGTGCGTAAGTGGAATTGCAAAAGTATCATCTCAAAACATGATTCTCCCAAACACTTAATACACACTCGTAATCGCGATATATTCTCCTTGAGTGAAATTTGGCTTACGTATAACATCAACCTTGACTTCCATAATTTCAACATAATCCGTCTGGATCGAGAAGACTCTTATGGAGGGGTATTTTTAGGGATCAAAAAGTGCTATTCATTTTATCGTATCAACCTCCATTCGACACCGGGAATTGACGTTGTTGCTTTCCAAATTAATATTAAAGGCAAAGATCTATGTATAGCTTTGATCTACATTCCTCCCAGAGTCTCGATAGGGCATCGTCGGCTTGCAGACATCATAGAACTTCTTCCTTCGCCGCGGCTGGTTTCAGAGGACTTTAAGGGGCGGGTAGGGTCTAACACTTTTGAAGAATTATCATTTATTATTTTCTTTATATTTTCTTATAGTAAAACATTTGAAGTATTTTCTGTGGAATTTTCAAGCCTATTGGAACGAATTTCTGGAAGTTATGGACATTTATCTATGGCTATCTCATTCTACGAAGAAGTAAGAGCTCGGCGCAAAGACCCAAGATTTCTACTTCGATTGACTTCAAAACTTGACAAAACATTCTTGAAATAATTCGTTATAATAGATTATAAAAGAAAAACGTGCTTAATCCACCTAGCAGTGAGATGATGATACCTGTTTTTATCAATCTGCATGTGTTTTCTGCATGAATATTCTTCGGTGTTTCAGTTTTCATGTGATTATTCTAATGGCAATTAGAGATTTTAATCACTTATTCCTCTATAATGTCGAAACTGCAAATCGGATCGAATTTGAATCTAAAAGTGTAACAATCGATTAAACATTCCATGATATGTCGAAGTAATTTACACTTTAGAGTTTAGGATAACTTAAGATACTTCCAGAGCCGGTATTCAGGAACCAACTTAACCCAAACCGATTCGTATGGCCATATGACGAATAAATTACTATATTTTTGAGTCCAACTTTAAAGCTTTTCGGGATTGTCATCTTCTATATCGGTTTGAATTTTAAAAATTCATCATCCTATAATTCCAGAATCGGAAGTCAGAATTTTATAAAATTGGATTTTAAAATAAATCCAATTTTATCCTTTGAACTTTTGTTTCTGAAATTCGATTTGGCTTTTTTTGAGAAAACGATTGAGCTTTGAGAAACGATTCGATACTGGAACCGGAATTCGAAATTCGGTGTAGCAGAAGTCAGACAAATTCACCTGAGTAGCTGTATAGTTTTCATTTGTTTCAAAATGTTTGAAAATCAATGTAGGAATCGTAGTTCGAATTAAATTTTTAGGTGCCTTCCGCAACGAAAACTGAATACAACCAAAAATGAAATATGTGTATTTGGTTATCGACTATCCAAATCTGTTAACACGATAAACCTGATAAATTTATGTGAAATGGACATTTTTATACTAATCACCCTATATCTCCGAAACCGGAAGATGGATCTGACTGAAAAACAAGATGTTTTAAAGAATCATAAAACTTTTCATTTGAATCTTAAATGATTCTTAGATTTCATTTGAATCTTAGATCGGTTCATCCATCTACGTGAAAAATGAGTTACATAGTTTTAATTTCGTTAATTCGTTTTAATATCATCCTGTAGTTCCGGAACCAGAGGTCGGAATCAAACATAATTCAGGAACCTTGTTTGGGAGTATACGACTTTTCATATGAATGTGAGTTTGTAGAAAACGGTTGAGTCATCTCCGAAAAAAATTGAGTGAAATTATTTGTCACACACGCATTTGCTGATCTCGACGAACTGATTCGAATGGTATATGCCTGTTATGTTCTTCCAGTTTTATTGCTGTAAGTAGTTTAAATCAATATAATTATGGAATTGCTTTCAACTCGAAAATTCTGCCATCATCTGGTTTTCATATGCCATATTCGAACGACTATGTTGCCAAAAACGAACCGTGCTAAAATCGGTCCGAGGCAAAATATCATGCTGTATACAGTCTTTTGGGTACTTAGAAACAAATGTATGTAACAGTATAAAAAATCGTGTTTTATGTTGCTCCCATTTCTTTGCCAGACAGCGCTCAAAACTTCTACTGCTGGAATAGGGGAAAAAGTCGCTCACACAAAAATTTCGATATCTCCGTTAAAAATGGACGGATTTTAACAGTCTATGGCTTGTTAGATAGGTATTACCGTGCGGAATCTAAGTCTGAAAATATATTTTGTTTTCAAGGTCAATTGTGACAGATACTGTCAAAAAACTGAAAATTTTGACATAAAGTTTCGTATAACTCAAAAAGTAAACATCCGATCTGAAAACCATTCAATAGAGTTCTGGGTGACGGTGAGACCTTTCATTTGCGACTAGTTTGATCAAAATCGGTCCAGCCATCTCTGAGATCTCGACCTCTTAGTTGACAACACACATACAGACACACACATACACACACACACACACACACACACACACACACACACACACACACACACACACACACACATTTGTTCAGTTCGTCGAGCTGAATCGATTGGTATATGACACTCGGCCCTCCGGGCCTCGGAAAATTTTTCTAAAGTTTGAGCGAATTCTATACCTATTTTTTATATTTATAAAAAAGGTAAAAATATGATTTTTTGAAAATGTTAGACCCTACTTGATCCCTGGAGTAATAAATTGTTTCCATTGATCTCATAGACAAAAAACTTTAAACGCATTTTTCTCGAAAGCAGGTTTTGAAAGTCCGTGTCCATCGTCAGTCAAAAACTACTGCATCATTTTTTTCCAATTTTGCACATACTTTCTACATAGAAGAAACCAGACCCCAACGTTTTCTTTTTCGTTGTTTGTTACTTTGGGAAGGTTTAACAACTACAAAATGGCGGATTTTTTCGTGAAAAATCGTAGTTTTTACTTTGAACAATCATCAAAAATTGAAAAAAAATTTAAAAAAATCAAATTTCTACTCTAACTATGCTGCGTTCATTTGTTCACTTATGATTAGTCAGCGCTGAGATACAGTGGACACCGCAAATCATGATTTTAAAGAAGAGTCCTCAAAAATATCTCTTCACCGACTAATTTCTCAATATTTTTCCACGATAAATGTTGTTCGAATGATGCTTTTTATCATGCAAAACATTTGAACTTATTTTGTTGAACGATAATTCTGGTAAAAATTCGTGAAAACGATGATTTTTTTCATCGTTTAGACCATACTCACCCCGTGGTTGTATCCGAGAATTTCCACTATCTGTACATACAAAACACGTCGGAGAATTAATAAAAATAAAATAATCTTTTCAGAGCAGTAGTGACGTTACCGAAATATAAAATGTGAACAAGTTTACATGAGCTTAATAAACATGAACTCTTATTCGATATTTAAACCAGAAGAATGCCGGAAGATCAGGGCTGTGTGAAAAAGTCATCGCGCTTTTTTGTGCTCTCAAGGATGACCAGTTAATTTGACCTTTGAATTTCCAAAGCTTTGTAAATATCATCGCAAAAAAGGAGCATAATTTTTTGTTCCTCTCATTCAATCAATTGCAGCTACTTGTTTTGCTTACTTTGAATCTAGAAGGAAGTATGCGCTTGGGGGAACTATGAAAAAATACATCATTCGTGTTTCGCCAAACAGATGATGCTGATGTTTTCAAAATCGTTATGAAACAGTTTGTTATCTCGTTACATTGTGGTGATAGTAATCATAAAAAATTTTACATTTATTTATAATTTATTATGAGAGTTGAACGAATGGGTGTGCTCTACTCTACAGTTTAATTTTTGAACAACAAATAACCGAAAAGAATGCAGGCGAAATTTATTTCGAAAACTAGGACGAATTACCGAAATAAATTCTATCTCATTCTCCGAATATTGCACTACAAATATAAATCAATGAAACCATTTATTCTGCAGTTTCAATATACATGGTGTCAGATTTTTTGTAAACCACAAGCAATAGGTTATAGACTTTAAGTTTAAATAAGAGAAATTTCACAGCTAGAGTAACAGCAAACACATCAAATTCAACTAATTTGCTTCAAGTTGATTATTCTTTGATTGACTAAACCAACATGATTCTTGACATTAAAACTAAAGCTGATAGAATTTTAATATATTTGTGAGCAGTAGGTCAATCGTGTCACTGCTGAACTGTAATCCGACACGTCTTTAAAACCTTTTTACCATTATTATTACTTGGGTGACCCATTGAATAACTGTGTTGCATATTAATTCGCGAACGTCATTCCCTCATTTGATTCTCTTACATGAACCACAAGCCAATGCTAATATACAGCTTGTTTTTTTTACAGGTGCGTATCAACCCGATCGATTTGGTTCAGACTTGAGTGAGTAGTAGCATAGTATAAATTAGCATTTTGGAACAAAAAGATCGGTTTCGAACGGTTATTGAATATTCAACGTTCATTGATAGAACTAACATCCAACTGAGAGTTTCATTACTCTTCCATGCCTTTATCAGTTTTCCCTCATCATCAGCGAGTATCCAATTGAATTGTAAATCACTGGTAAAGTCGTTCATAGAATGCGATGATATAATAATATTAGCAAATTGCACAGTAAAGTGATCTAGCCAGTGGCGTTTGCCATTTTCATTCACAACGTCTATTTCCCTATAGGAATTAATCATGATAACAACAGCATGGGCATTCGAATGCTGTAACGGCTCGTACCTTCAATTCATAAAGTTACCGTTCGAACCGCCACAGTAAGCAAAAACATCATGTTTTGTGTAACTATAAATTGTGTTTCTTTATGTGTGTAATTTGTCCACAAAATGGTGCATTGTGATTAACCGAGGTATACCTGGAGCCTCCAAGGTGGTCAGCCGCTAACTTTCAGTTTCATTGAATTATGATGTGGCCTAGGTACCATGGGTTATTGATCGGTGTATTGAAATATGATTTCGTTGCGGCCATTACGTAGTGACTAGTGCCCAATAAAAATGCTGCATTAGGAACAGTGATAGATTCGATGCATGTTAAGTTTTCAATATTTCAATCGATAAGTATATATCAGATTTCATCGATAACTATATTATTAGAGAACATGACCCCAAAGATTCAAGTTCGAACTTCGAATACTTCTTGCAATAGAGTTCTTTGAATTTACTCGCGCTCAGCCATTCTTCAAAAGTGTTTAAACTTTGAAACGATAAAAATGTGATTGAGGCAATCATTCCGATTCTGTGCTTATTTTGTAATGTACTGAACACAGAAATGCATGAACCTAAGAGATGTATTGTTTTCCTTTGTTCTTTTTAACTAAAACAACATAAAGAATGATTTTTATATTTGTGTGTTTATACGTTCACGACAAGCAAATAATTGTTATGCTTAATATAAGTTTTAAACAATAGGAGACGGGTATAGTGTAACGGGTAAGTCGACGCCTTTCACGCAGCTCACCTGGGTTTGATTTCCAACCCCGCACATAGAACCAGAAAGTTTTTCTGGGCCGAAAAGGTGAATAACCTTAAAACTAAATTTTCTGAAGTATTTCGGGCACAAACCGATCAATAGAAACTCATATAAAAAATAGTTGCTGCCATACACCATCTCATTTGTAGTACTTGGGACTTGAGTACTGGAAAAATTTTCCATGAAAAATATGCGCTTAGTCGGTTCACCAACCTTTTTGGGTAGAAATCAGATTCTTTGCATAAAAAATAGTGCTAGTGTGTATCATATTTCCTCCGTTTTTTTGTCAGTCAATGTTACGGTAGAACATCAAAATTATGGACATCAATTTTTCTGTAATGCTAATAACATTCAAACAATGAAGGAAAAAATTCTGTATCCCAGAACAAATGTGTCATAAATATACCTTAGAACTACAAAATTTGATATGAGTGAAACAGTCATCCGATGAACACTCACACACAAAACTAGTTTATTAATTCAGAGAGGCATTGATTATATCAGTCATAAACCAGCTACTGGGAATATACTCCAAACCGTGAAAATTTTTGGTTTCTATATTACTGATCATCGGAGCTAGGCAATCAAGCTAAGTTTTGAGTTGTTTCGTTTCACTATATATTCATTCTGTGCGCAAAACATGTCTGTCACCTCATCGTTGTACGCGTACAGCGTTGTACAGAAATCATTGTACGGAAATCACATGTCTGTCAGGGGTATTAACGGCTATCGCCGAGACAAGGCAACCTTAGCTGCAGGTAAACAGAACCCGCCTGCGCCAATAGCAAAGGCTGGTGTACAGCCAATATTCGAGGCGTTCCCGACTTGAAAGCAGTCGAAGAAGGCCATCCCATTCATACGCACAGTGGTGAAGATACACAGAAGTGCGAACACATAGAAGTGCAGTGACACAAAGGTGCGCAGACGAAGGGGTGCAAAGGCACAAATGTGCTAAGGTATGGAGGTGCTAGCAACCACCAGGTATCAGTTTGTATGGTGTACAGTACCGGTTGCGGTGGACAAAACGAGACATTATCGTGTGGTGCTACACAAGAAGAACCGCACTTATTCGTCAACAAGAGCTATAACGCTGTATCTAAGGCCAGGTACAGGCAGCGTACACACAAAGCTTAGCGAAGACCACGACGGCAGAGCAACGGAGATAGAAGACAGCAAATTCTAAATAGTTGGTGCGAGTTTCACGCCGAGTGGAAACCAGAACGCGACTAGCAGGTGGATCTAAGATTTTATTTTATTTCACTTCAAAGTATATTGTTGCTTTATATGCTTCAGTTGAGATCAATTATTTAAGCATATTTATGTAATGGATGAGAATTCAGGAGATCCATCTCTGCCACCAGGCGAAAATTTAACGGTTCCTAACTTGCATATAACGAAGTTTTACAATGAAACTTCGGCGTAAATGAAGGCATTAAATTTATTCCAGATATGTAGAGAATTGACATCACGATTCTCTGCTACGAAAGAGGTAGTAAGAGTCCATAAATACAAGATCCGTGTTGTAGTCGATTCTTCGAAGCAGGCTAACGAGATTGCTGTTTGTGAATTATTTACCCGCGAATATCGCGTATATATTCCTTCGAAAGACGTTGAAATAGACGGTGTTATCACGGAAGCCGGTCTTTCGATTGAAGAGTTGCTTGAGCATGGAGTTGGTCTTCTTACTGTAATGGTTTTATTTACTGTGGAGAGAGTCCTCATGATCTTTCAGTACGCGCCGCATTTAAGTTGCGTAAAGACAAAATGAAGCTTTTTCTAAAAGCACGGTCTAAGCGCACATATGCAGAAATGCTTAAAACGATCATTGATGTCCCACCTTTGGAAACCGAAATCGATTTTCAAATCTTGCGAGGCCAGAGGAATCTGGCCCTGACGGAAATAGTGAAGACACCTTGTATGTCACTCCTCAAGTGTCTGTTAAGAGGAGATTGCCAAACCACAAATTACCAAAAAAACCACAAACCTTCAAAAAAAGGTTAAATTTAAAAAGCAAAATTTAAAATCAAAAACTGTGCCTCCTCGTTTGTCAAACTCACAAAGCCCTCCCTGCTTCACGATTGATTCTGGGAGATTTCAATTCGAACGGAATTATGTGGGGTTCCGTTTACAATGATAACAGATCATCCTTCGCAAGTACAACAAGTGGCATATGTATTTTTAGAAGAAGCATTTGATTCAGTTTCCATTGATGTTCTTTTAGACAAACTCCATCAACATGGACTTCCAGCGATTATAAATGATTATTTGCACAACCTTTTGTCAGAGAAACGCATGTATTTTTCACATGGCGATTTGCAACATTTAGAATTAGCTACATGGGTCTTCCGCAAGGTTCATACCTCAGTCCGCTCCTCTATAATGTTTACGTGAATGACATTGACAGCTCTCTAGTAACCCCATGTACACTAAGACAATTGGCAGATGATGGCGTGGTTTCAGTTACTGGACCCAAAGCTATTGATCTGCTAAAACCATTGCAACATACCTTAGATAACTTGTCTTTTTGGCCCACGCAGCTTCAGCTTCATATGATGGAAAGAATGATCCAACAGGTTTTGACTTTCAAATACCTCGGGGTGTGGTTTGATTCCAAATGCACGTGGGGAGGACATATTAGGTATCTGATAACAAAATGCCAACAAAGAGTAAATTTTCTTCGAACAATAACAGGATCTCGGTGGGGTGCTCATCCGGAAGATCTTATAAAATTGTATCAGACAACGATAGTTTCAGTGATAGAATATGGATGCATTTGCTTTCGTTCCGCTGTAAACTCTCATATTATCAAACTTGAGCGAATTCAGTATCGTTGTTTTTTTCGAATTGCCTTAGGCTGCATGCATTCGACACATGCAATGAGTCTTGAAGTTCTGGCTGGAGTTCTTCCATTGAAAGATCGTTTTTGGGAGCCTTCATCGCGACTGCTAATAAGATGTGGGGTACTGAGTCCCCTGGTTATTAATAACTTCGAAAGGCTAGTTGAGCTTCAATCTCAAACAAGATTCGTGACAGTATATTTGAACAATATGTCGCAGGAAATCGACCCTTCAAGATATATTACTATCCATACCTAACTCAACTTTATTTTTCGACAAATTTATGCAGTGCGTGGAATCCCGAAAGACATACGCTCAATGGAAATCCCACAAATATTTACAAGTAAGTTCAGGCATATTGACTCTGAGGAAATATTTTACACGGACGGATCACGAATTGGAGAGGCTACTGGGTTTGGTATATTCAACAATAATGTTGCAGCTTCATTTAGGCTTCAAGAACCTGCATCTGTTTATATAGCAGAGTTCATTATAGTTTAAGCGTAATCGTCACATTATCTCAAAACAATTATTTTCTCTTCACAGATAATCTGAGTGCAATTGAAACCATTCGCTCAAACGCTGCTGGCAAAAATGAATCGTATTTCTTGGGCAAAATAAAACAGTGCCTGAACGACATATTGAATAATAATGATCAAATCACAATAGTTTGGGTCCCGCCTCATTGCTCCATTCCAGGCAATGAAAGCACCGATATAGTAGCAATTGTGGTGCTATTGAGGGTGATATTTATGACAGATCGATTGATTTTAACGAATTCTATAGCGCGTTTCGCCAAAGAACACTTTCCAGCTGGCAAGCTTCTTGGGATAGAGATGATCTGGGTCGGTGGATGCACTCAATTATTCCTAAAATATCGACAAAGGCATGGTTCAGGGAACTGGATGTGAGTAGAGACTTCATTCGTGTGATGTCCAGACTCATGTCTAATAACTACACGTTAGATGCACATCTCCTTCGAATTAGACTTTACGGGACTAATCATTGTGCTTGTGGCGAAGGTTATCGCGATATTGATCATGTCGTTTGAACATGCGTGGAGTATCATGATGTCAGATCTCAACTAGTAAATTTCTTGCGTACTCAAGGTAGACTATCCAATGTCCCAATTCGCGACATTCTTGCTTGTCGTGACCTTCCTTACATGAAACTACTTTATAATTCCGTTGTCCATTGGAGTTCCAATTTAATTTTTTTTTATGTTTGACTCCTTTCTCTTCTATGAGTTCAACCAATAGCCAGTAATCTTATATTGAATAAAAATGATGAACTGATACAAACAAACCTGAAATAGTTACAAGATCATGTACAAAATAAATGTATTATATTTAAAGTAATTTATAATTGCAAATTGCTTGATAAAAACAGTGTTTGGATAAACTAATGAATACCAACATACCAATATGATATTCGAGATGTATTAGGTTTAAAGTACTATGTATTGTGGATGCCACGGCGAAGAAAAACTTATGTATACTGCCTATGAAATAAACGTTTCAGCAAGACTCGGCACCGTCTCACAAAGCTCGAGTGAACCAAGAATGGCTGAAAAACAACGTTCCGAACTTCATCACGTCCACACAATGGCTCTCGAATTCACCAGATGCGAATCCAATGTATTATTCTCTTTGGGCCATTTTGGAGAGCAAAGTCCGAACTAAAAGATACACCAGTCTCGAGGCGCTGAAAAAAGTTATTGTCCGCGAGTGGGCCAAAATACACCTGCAAGTCTCATTCGGGCAGCTTGCGATTCGTTTTTTGACCGTCTCAAGGCCATAGTCGAGGCAAAAGGTGGTCATATCGAGTAAAAGTGAATTGATTCTGAATTTTGTATTATTTTTACACATTTTGTACTTTGAATTAAGTAAAAGTAATTTTCCAATCTGAATTTATGGCCTTTTTAATTGGTTACACTTCGAGTGCCGGACCCTGTACTATGAACAGGAATAATTTCAATTTCATTGATACTTTCTTCATCACCACCGTGTGGCGCTCTCAGTCACCCGATTAGATATTTTTAGGATGCCAGTCCGCTGAGATTCTATTTATTCATTCTTTGGTGTGCAATTTATTATCTTCACGATCTACATCAAATTTATTTGGATGAATTCCATAGATTCCGTACAGAATGCGAGTGATCTTAGTGAAATTTTCGTGTTTCTCGGAGAAAGCTATGAGAACCTTATTTATCAAAGTTTCGATTACCAATTATCTCAAATCATCGAATCATTGCGACTTAATCATTGTTTGCAAGGTTTTATTTACCTAATTTTGAATTCGCACTCCTATATAAAAAACGTGGTCCAACGCCAAAATGTGTAATACCAGTGTAATTCGGAAAAGTCTTTAAAATCGGTACAACAAACGTTTAATTGTTTATCGGAAAGAAAAAAAACTGGCCGATATGAATTTCCATATAGCGAAAAAGGTCACTATCAAGTAGCTTAAGCTTTTAAGATGAATCCAAACAGCACACGACACACGTACAACAGATTCCGGAACTTCCGTTTTTCACTGACCATCATAAATTTAATATCCCAGAAGAAGTTAGAAGAAGCAGAAAATGTCAAAGTTTTGCCAAAAGTAGTACAAGTCTAATTAGGTCAACTTCGCGCCGAAGGACTTCAATCTTGAAAAGAACTGGGCCACCATAAAGCAGGCGCTTCGGAAAAATCTTATGGAAGTTAAATCGGAGAGGAGATCAATGGATTTCCGCGCAAACAATTTTAGTCCAACCGAGTAGAAAGTAGTGTTAAGAGGAAGGTTCTTCCATTTGGATATGGTATCAAAATTGAGTAAAACGTACATAGTAAAAGTATCTATATAGTATAATATCTTTGATATGATTCCCTCAAAGTTTGGAGATAATCGGTTAAATGGGTCGGTAAATATTTTCTTGTGATAGCATTTGAGTCTGTACACTCTTTATGGAGTAACCTAACGGAAGCTAGAGTTTGTATGAAAAAGGTTCAACAAACAACACAACCATAAATAACGGGGCTACCACATTTGGTATAACTCCGTTGGGCATAATAGTTATTTGGCATAATGGTTATTTGGCATAATGGTCATTTGGCATACTGGTCCTTTGGCATAAAAGTTATTTTGCATAACAGATGATCATAGTGCTTAATGGAAGTTGTTTTTATTCACTTCAATTTTGAAAGGTCTAATGCGGCTACGCCTCTTCGTTTTTAATGACCTGCTGTCCGACCTCGCTGCCGCTCGTTCGGACTTAACTGAGGGATAGCTCCTAAGCAAAGTCTTGGCATTACATTCCTTTTGTTGAATTTCTGCTTTTCTGTTTCAACAGACATCGCAGCCGATTCTTATCGTACATAATCGTTGCATGGCTAGTACTACGATCTTACTGCCACTAAGAATTCTTCCAGGTCATGGCTCGAACATATGACAACTGGCTTGTAAGACCAGCGCCCTATGGCGGGTCGCCGGTGGACTCGCGGCCTTCGGCCGTCTCGACCTGAATCATCTTTGACGAACAGAAGATTGTTCTAGCACTAAGTGAGTTGCTAATATAAAATGACAGTGTGATATTTACAAAAGAATTTTAAAAATAAAAAATAATAATGCCAATTCACCTAATATTATCGAAAAATTCGGACCGACTATAAAACGTCACACATTTCGTTCGAGTTTTCCTTGAAAAACATCACTCAATCGAAAAACAAACGAAAATTTGCATTATATTAAAATATTGCGAATCCAATTATTATTATGACAAATGGCATTATGCCGAATGACCATTATGCCAAATGACCATTATGCCAAATAACTATTATGCCAAATAACCATTATGCCAAACGGCGTTATGCCAAATAACCTTATGCCAAACGGGCCGCCCCTATAAATAACCATTATAATATTAAAAAAGAGATTTTCATAAATTTAGGACGGACTTATTCTGCTATTGCGTGGGGCAGTAATTTAATGGTAGTGTTCATATCAAACAAATATATCCCTTCATTTCTAGCACTCTGGGCTGAATTAGGCGGTTAACGGTGTTTTTGCTAGCTCAGATAATGTGCCAGTCCACCTCGCGGCCTGTGATATACAACAGCACATCAGTTGTGGTTTGATTTCAATGCCTACTTTGTCAGGCCGCGGTCGAGACTTTCATATGACTTTTACGTTCTGCTTTTTTATTGATTTTATCGCAACCGTCTCTCAATTGACCAACGGAATATTAGATAATGGTATTTTGTATTTTCTTTCGGGCACAAAACGCGAGTCCGTTGCGGAGGACTCTCGCATTCATTTGCACGAACCAACGATCGTGATTATTATAGTTATCACCAGTAAGGGTATCTCAAGCGGTGGGTGTGATGATCTGTGCTGCTTCTAATAGGAGTGTTGGATCGATCACGAAAAAAACGGCCAGATCGGCCTCGGCGCGGTAATACCCATTGATTAACAATTTCGGGCATATTATAAATAAACGACGGACATCAGCCGCGGTATCGTGTTCTGCGGACTGAACGAATTGAGTAACAAACAAGGTGTACGAATTTACGATTGACTTTAGCTGTTATATGAAGTTTCCAGCTGAAACGAATATTCAAGGAAGTAACAATTATTTTAATTCAATGACATATGACGCCACGTGAACGCACGTCAATACATAAATGTGAAGATTAGATACAGGTCAATGTATATAATTTATCTCAGTTAAGTAATATAAGAAAAAAGAATTTACCAACATGAGTATACTGCCTTGACCAAAAAGTTCCCGAAATTAATCAGAAAATTAAATATACAGAATTATTCATCAAAATCGATATTGTCCCATTCAAAGTACTCCCCATCGTGACATTGGGGACAATCCAAGAGGAGCCAAATCCAACAAAAGTTGTTTGCGCACGAATCACTTCGAAGCAAATGGTCGCCTGTTTTTTCGGAAGAACGGGTTATGTGGCAACTGTGCCGCCGGAGCAACGTAAGACGATCAATTCTGAATTCTGAATCATCCATCCTTGACAATACGAGCTTTCACACATCAGCGCAAACCAGCGCCTTTTTGACCATCCCAAACGTCGAATTAATGGGCCATCCACCGTACAGTCCCGACTTGGCACCCAATAATTTCTTTTTATTTCCGCATATCAAGATATAATTGCGTGGTCAACGATTTTCGACACCAGAAGATGGTATTGAAGCATTCAAAAACCATGTTTTTGAGGTACCATCTTCACAGTGGCAAAAATGCTTTTCTGATTGGTCCGAACGCATGCAAAAGTGTATCAATCATCATGGAGAATACTTTGTAAAACAATAAAGCCATTCTCACTCAAAATTGTTTGTTCTTATTTGCTATTCCCGAAACATAAGTAGTGGCCCTCGCATGAAGAGGCTTTGGACTGTGCGAGCTACTATAGGCATCGGAGGCATTCATGTCGGCTCGAGAGCTTACAAAAATGCTCTTCGATCGTGGTTAGTAAAGCTTTTGCACAACTGTCTCAACACCTCTAGTCTCAACGAGGCTAGCACATTAAATAAAATACTTTCGAAATCAAAGGACCGTCATGTCGTTTTCTTAAGAACTTCAGATTGTGAATACTTGTTTGATGAAAATGATGTACTTCGCTATCTTTTTAACACCCTCTTCCCAGGATGTATGGAGCCATCACAAACAGTTGTGCCTGAGACTTTTTCGAGTAGTTACGATTCTTTTGACGATTGAATCGGTCAGATGGGCAGTTGAAAATTTTGTTCCGTACAAGTCTCCTGAAAAGGATGGAATTTCCCAGTGTTACTGCAGAAAGGGTATGAACGTTTCAAATATATTTTAAAACAAATTCTTACTTTCAAACTTGCGACAGGATCTATTCCAAGAGCTTGGCAGAAAATAATTGTCAAATTTATTCCCAAAGGCGGTCGCGACACTTATGAAGAAGTAAAGAATTTCAGTTTCAGTTCCCCTCGATCTTTCAAATCCATTGTATCCAATTTTGTATGTAACATTGCGCTCACTTGGCTATGCCGATTTCAACAAACTTAAATTCAAATGAAAGTTCTACATATTACTTCCGGAACCGAAATGGTGAAAAACTCCAAAAACAAAACTTACTTCGATTTCCTATTCAAGGATTGTTAAATCAATTTGTACAAATTTACATAGAAAACTAAATTATACTTATTATTTCTCTACTTTTCACTTAATGGTCCTGAATCTATTTTCTTTCATTCGCATTTTCCGTTGATTGTTAAGAGATTTGTTCAAAAAGCTAAACTACACACTACATACGTTTTTAGATGCCAAGGGCATTTCTTATAGCAAGGATGGAACCAGGATAAAACTCTAGGAATCTGGCATCTAGCTGGTGTTCTTTCGTGACTGGTAGATGGGATCAGGAGGAATTGTTCAGGTGATGTTGGTACTTTCGATGGTGGTCTCATGTTCTTTGATGTGGGTCCGCGGGAAACACCCCCGGGTCACTTCGACCCGGCGGGTGGCCCGCACGTTGGTTATCGACTGAATTTTGTTGAAGAGAAGGAAGGAAACAGAGAGAAGCAGATTCTGTAGCAAACGGATTGAAATAGAGGTAAGGAAGCGAAATGACTTAAGTCGGCAAAAAGATATAATTAGATGGTGAAAAAACGTGGGAGGGGGAGCAGAATAGGCTAAACTTGAGCAAAGCGCATTCAACCAAAAATTAACTCATTACAACTTAGCATTACAATCTCCGGCATACCGGATTTCCTTGCCATAGACGACGGTTTTGAAGGAGTAAGCGATATATCAAAGTGAAAGCATCGCTCTGATTGTTCAATCGATGCAAAAGCGAAGCTGTTGGAAGCACTCGAATCTATAAATAGAAGCGAAATTATAGCTAATGTTCCAGTCCTAGGCGTAGCATGCTAGAGGTAAGTTGTTGCTAGACAGCAAGACAAAAAGGGCCATAAAACGATTTGAAGCTTTAATTGGTATGCTCTGATTATGTGTCATGCAAGCTCGGATGAAATTCCATGTTATGTCGTGTCGCCTGAGAAATTGACAATATCCCAGAGATAATTTTGATTGCTTGAGATTAATTTCTAATTTATATAAGATGAACTCGATTGATAATGAGAAAAAGTTTATCGCTTCAACCGAAATCGCAGAATGGTAGAGAAACTTAACGCTATAAAAATAACTGCTTGAATACAAAACTTGAACACAAGCTTGGCAAAGAGAAGCTTTAATATCAAAATCCGTATCGCAAGTATGTACAAAGATATAATTGCATACATTTTAGATACTGGTGTAATTTCATCGGCTATAAAACAAATACAAATCAAGACAAACGATGTTCTGTGTTGGTTCCTAATCAAGATCAATTTAAGCAGACTCACGTGCAATTGCGGAAAAGTGTGACGATTGATTGAACTGTTTGATTGTAGATCATTAGAAATTTTGGTTGCCTTGTTGCACATCAATGGCTCGAACAACCCCATAGGGCTAATCCTTGTATTTTTTAAAATAAAAACTCGCGTTCAAACTTCACGTAGTCGATTGAGCCATGTTTCTATCAGATAAAATAATTATTTTACTATTGGATCTCGTCGTCACCCTTTTTCTAGGGTAGCTTCCATTTCTTTCTTGCGATGATTGATGGGTACTTTGTTCGTGGCTCGTCTCGTCATCCATTGCCGTATCGATGGTATCGTTGTTGGTTTCCGTTTTTTTTTCGTTTACCTTGTAATTCGCAGTCTTGGGCTCGTTGTTAGTTGCTGTAGACCGCCTTGTTGTACATTTATTGCAGTTGCTGGTTGGTTTGATGGTGAAACAGGAGTACCGCGCTCACTAGTTTCCGTTGTTGAGCGGTTGTCCTTGTTTCTGTTTGAAGATGTCCTCTTCGCAGTTTCAGTGCAAGGTTTGCCGTAGTTTGCAGGTTGTTCACAAAACTGACATGTAACCAGTTGATTTTCATACGTAATCAGCGTTTTACACGGATGTATCCCGACTTGATCACAAATGATGTAAGATGGAATTGCTTTACGTAGTTCCATACGTACCACTTGCACGCCATTCCGGATATCCAGGAAAATATTCCGCCATACTTCCCTTTCGATGGAAAGAACTTCACCGTACTGCGACATACTTTCTCGAACGAACTGATCACTGGTCTACGGGGGAAGGTCATGTACGCGTACTTCTATGGCATTGTCCATAATGTACACAGAGATTTTATATTTAACATTGTCATGATGAACACTGTGCACCCCGTTATTAACCGAAGCAAATGTAATTGCATCTCTTTCAAGTTTGAACATAATGTACACACAGTTAGACGCCTTGTTGAATTGCATCTCACTTACATCATTAACGTTTAGGTGCATTCGTTCTTTAACAACTTAACGCTCAAGGGAAATATGTTTCATTTCTATAAAAATCGTTATAGATTCTTCAATTACTATCGATGTTTTTGCCTTTTTCATTTAGAAAGGTTATACATCACTAGAAAAAATTGTGTCATATACCATTCGACTCTGTTCATCGAGCTGAGCAATGTCTGTGGCTGTGTGTAAAAAACACGAAAACTGTGTGTAAAAAACACGTAAAAAATTCTAAACTGGTTTCAAAACTACACAAATCGATAGTCATTATCAGTAGGCAACCAAACAAACAGATTCCGGCTATCCTGGTTCTCGGTATTCGGTGCCGGAAGCACCGGAAATAGTGGTCATATATACCAAAATGGATCTCACTCACTTTTCTCAGCAATGGTTTAACAGATTTCCACAAACTTGGATTCAAATGAAAGGTCTTCCGGTCCCATACGGAATTTCTGAATTTCATCTGAATCCTACTTCCGGTTCAGAGGTTATAGGGTAAAGTGTGTTGAATATTGTACACCGTCACTTAAACCGGCGAAACAAAAACCGTAAAAAATGTTGTAAACTGGACTCAAAACCGTTATTCCCAATCTGAGGCTCAAATGAAAGGTCTTATGGTCCTACCAAAAATTACTGCATATTTTCGGATACAACAAACATTTAAATCGTCATTTAGAGTGCGACGGCAAAATTGTATAAAATCCTCAAAATTTGAATAAAAACTAGTAGCGTTTGTAAGTCATGTTAGTTGGTGGCCGTATAAACCGACTTCGATTATACCGGTTATCGGGTTCCGGTGCCGGAAGTGCATATAATAGTGAACCTACTTCGTTTTCTCGAGAATGACCTTTGCGAGCAAAGCACTGTTTCATTCTGTATGTTATACTAGTAAATGCACAACAAATCCTTGGTTTCTTTCAAAAATCGAAGAGAAAAATTCTGAATAGAATACCACAATATTATGCATGAGAAAGGCATCATTACACCACTAGGTGGATTAAAACTTTTTTTACTGAATGTTAAAGAAAACTTATTTCCAAAGCGACAAATGTGTTTCTGAACGAATAAGTAAAAAGAAATATCAATCTTCATTGCACTAAAGAAGTTTGTGCAAAATGACGTATAGAAAATAGAAAAAATGACGTATAGAAAATTTCCACGAGATGATTTGTTAAAGAATAGCGCGTCAAATATTTTACAACTGTTGGAGAAAAAAGAATCAGTTGCAAGCGACTAACACCTTTCCTCCTTAACTCCAATTAGAACTCCACTTGATTGTCCAGTTGTACCTTCGATGATGCCCTGATGCAATTATATGGTTGATATAATATAATATAATATAATATAATATAATATAATATAATATAATATAATATAATATAATATAATATAATATAATATAATATAATATAATATAATATAATATAATATAATATAATATAATATAATGGCCCTTATTACCGTTCTCACTTCCACTTTCACATTCACTTCACTTACATGTCACTTCACTTGATTTTCCCTATTACCAGTATCACGCATAGTGAAGTGATCACTGTAGTGGAAAAAACTCATTTTTTCAACGAAATGTTGGTGGCGTGATGTTCATAATGACATCAAGTTCATCCAAATAATTACTTTTGTCTTTGAAGCGACTTCCGTGCTAAGGACCTAAATTCACTCCACTCGATTTTCATCGTGAAGTGATACCGATAATAAGGGTCACAATCACTTCACTTGATTTTCACCGTGTAGTGATACCCGTAATAAGGGCCAATATAATATAATATAATATAATATAATATTATATAATATAAGTTCGCTTTCACATTTCATCCAAGTCAGTCGATAAAACAAAACCGCTTACGTTCGGGACAGAAGAAACCAAGTACAGTATTGTGTAGTGAACAATAGAACGACCTCGAAATAAGTGAACCAAACGAACAAAAAATACCGCCGACACGAAAGAATACAATTGTTGTTGACTTCATGCAGTGCAAAATTCGACCTTCGATACGAGAACTTGAAGGTTTGCTCAAGGAGCAAATGCATCTTGACATTAAACGTGTGCATTTACTTCAATGCAATAAGACGAATAATGTTGTTTACATCCAGTTTTATAAAGAGTCACCAACAACAGTGAAGCATCCCCTTCAACAAAACCATCCAACGTATCCTCTATAGAACAAAGTACACCAGCTGCAGTTAACAACTTACCCTCCAACCAACCAGTAACTGCAAACAATGTACAACAAAGCGCATCTTCAGCAACTAGCAACGAAATAAACAACAATACCACGGCAATGGATGACGAGACGAACCACGAACAAACTGTCCCTCAATCCTCGCTGGAGGGAAATGGAAGCTCCTCTCCCTTTAGAAAAAGGGTGACAACGAAATCCAACTAAAAAAAAATTATTCAAAAAATCGGCTCAATCGGCCACGTAAAGCTTGCAAATAGGCCTGAATAAAAATATCTTTAAAATAACAAAAAAAAAATTAAGTAATATTATATTATACAGTATAATGTAATATTTGTTTATTTAAAATAGACGTCGTTTATTTTATCCCGGTTTTAACTATTTATTTGTAATAATAATAATAATTTGTAATAATCTATCTGACAATAGGTGTCATAAAGAATAAGATCTAAAAATTGTTCTACTTAGCTCAATTATCACGGAACACAACACGAAAAAGGTCAAGTAAATCAAATTGGACGACAAATCGAAATAAAAAAACTCAACAAACTTGTTGAATTGTCGGCATATGGATCTAAATGGTTCATGCTATCCGTATACTGTGCACTGTGTCTCAAGGAGCAAGAGATTGCGCTGTCGAAGAGATCTTCCGGAGGCATACACATTCATTCGTTCGAGTAATGCGAGGCTGAAAAGCTTAGTGTCGTCAGCATAGAATAAATGGCATTCCGGCGGTAACATTGTTGATACATCATTAATGAAGATAGAGAACAGTAACGGACCAAGGATACTTCTTTGAGGCACTCCTGAAAGATTCGTGAAAGTCTCCGACTGCAAGACACAGTTCATGTTCCGTAAACAATTCGAAGTGAACTGTAAAAAAATCGTCGAAACCGAACGTTTAGGGAAAAATTGATGCTGCTGGGTCTCAATATAATTTCTGCAACAGGCGAACAAGATGTTGTTAATAATAATCTCAAACAGTTTGAAGCATGTACAGAAGGAAGTGATGCCTCAGTAATAAGCAACATTGCACTTGTCGCCTTTTTTGTGAACCGGAAACATAAAGGACGACTTCCAACATGTAGGAAACTCACTTTGTTGAATCGAAAGATGGAATAGCATTGCTAACGGCAACTCAAGGCGACTGAACGAAGAAATTCCATCAGGACCAGCAGCAAATGATAGCATTACTTTGTTCTAGGCTGCAATAACCATACCCTCCGTTAAGTTAGGCAACTCGAAATTAAATACTTCTCGTGGTAATCCAGCTGTTGCTTCGGCTATCTGCTTTGTTGTGGCGAATATTGAAGCACGTGTGTGTGAACATCCTCACCCGAATTTGATCTCTCTACGAACCTGCATAACAAAGCATTAGAGAGAAATGTCATTAGATTTCATTGCCGAGGTCTGCAAAAGCTTCAGGTGTCAGGTCTAGAAGTGGTCATAAATGCAAATGGTGGGCATATGAGTGAAGAGGAAGCTTAATCTTCTACGAACATTTTATGTTAATACTTGTTATGTTTAAAGTTGATAAAGATACTAAGCCCCAATGAAATTAAAAATGTTTGAGTCTCATTATTTTCTGACGCATACTGTAATAGGAAGATTTAAAAAAAATGACAATATAAATTCGATTCACAATAAAACCATTTTTGATTTTAACTAAATTTTGTCTCAAGCTCAGTTTGGACAAGACATAGTTATTGATGGAATTTTGTTCCTTGACAATGCCCATCTTGCAATATATGAACGGTTGGTCGGTACCGTAATCACCTATCTTGGGATAAAAATTCATCGAAATGAAAAAGTTTTCTTTTGTAAACCGAGGTAACGGCAGGATGATAATAAAAAAAAACAAAACCTCACTGTATTTCATTTATTTTTATTCATTTTAGAATTCTTTAATGTGATTCTAAGGATGGCTGGAATCGTCTAACACAGGGTTCAAAGCAACTTTTTTTTGTTGATAAAATTTAGCAAGTGTGTGCTACTGACATATTTCGATGAAAATTTGTGAAGTGTAGAAACTATCAGAGCGTAGTGGCATAAACAACAATCTATCAGAGTAGCAGCCACACTTTAATTGCATAAGTAAAGGGAAGTGGTACCTAGTTTGCGATCAAACGATTATTGCTTACCGAACCGTGTTGTCAAGTAGATATACATCGGGTATTGGCGAAGCCAAGTAGTTCTCTACTCTACCAGAGGACATTTATACCGTCCAATAATATGTGGTGAATGTAATTCGTTGGGTGAACTTAAATCAATACAACGATTTAATACTTGCTGCTAATGCTAGCAGCTATGCGAATCGTTCCAATTCCCGGGCTGGCGGTTCAATGCATAGGGCACTGGTCTAACAAGCTAGTTGTCGTATGTTCGAGCCCCGACCTGGAAGGATTCTTAGTGTAAGTAAGATCAAAGCACCAGCCATGCTATGGTTCTGTACGCTACCACTTGAACCGTTGAACTTTAAATTTTCCAAATTTTATCTTCGCAATCGGTAGTAAGGTTATTTCCATTGATCCATGACGAATGATTACTACACTCAGTAAACGTTCCATTCCATTCGCTTGATTTATATTTCAACCAATTGAAGTCAATTTTCACTTCCAACAACTGCTAGTTACTATCAACCAAAGTAATACAGTACATCTTTTCCGCGGCAGTGGTTTACTCGAAACTAATTGGTCTTGGATGGCAACCATCCGGGTATATACTTGAGCTATAAAAATCTCTTTTCCTCGCGTGAATACCCTTACTAATACCGGCCATACACAAGACTAATAGACTCGTGGTTTGCAATAACCTTCAATCCTGATAGTACTAATGGTCGCACGTCACAACAAAACATTCACAGTAGTACTGAATAGCAAACACAAAACCATTCAAAATCACAAAACTTGACCTATGCTACCTTACCTAGGAATTGAATCAAAACTACATGCTTGATATGGCACCGACGGATTGTCGGTGCAATGTCAAGCATGTAGTTTACCGTTTAATTATGAATTGGTTCATATAAGAGCTCAGGGGAACTGGTATGAAAAACACCGAACGGCCATCGATTGTAGTGTTGTAATAATTGGTTCAGGTTCCAATCGACTTTTTCACCATATATACAAATGGTTTCAGTTCGATTGCAGACAGCCAACGCCGGAAAAGAAAAAGTTCCAAGCGCACAATTCAAGGGTAATATAGCAATATCATGCAAATTTTCTGCATGGTAGTCAATTTGACGTTCTGAAGGTACTTCCAAGCCAGTGAATAATTGGGTGTGACATGGCGCCATCGGTACATACCATAAATTAGGGCCATTGTTCAATTAAACGACGAGTGTTATTACCTTCAGGAGCAGTGGAGAACTGTCTAGGTATGAATTCCTACCCATGAATTGAATAAGTTGAGCAAGTATAACCCGATCGACATGTAATAAAACTATGTTTCATTAGTGTCTTTCAGTGTTCCGGGTGGGAATGAAATCTTTAAAAATTGGTAAAAGACATTCCGAATGTATAGATCTTATTCGTTAATGGCCAAATAATTCTCCTAGAGTCATGGTAAAAAGTTTTGAAATTAACTTTACATCGATTTTACCAGTGAACGTTAATGAGGTAGGCATCATTACACCGTTAGGTTACTCACGTCTAATTTAGTCCATTTCATAAACACTCTTCCTAACCACCATGTGGTGATTCTTCAAGGCGAAAAAATCCCTATGAGCGTCATACTTCTGATTCCGGTGAAACTTTACATAGGGACTTAGAACGACACTCATTGCTTGTTAGCTTATTAGGGATGTTATCGAAAAATATAAAACTTTTCATAAAAAATGGAGATAAAAATTCCCAAAATTCGAAAGAAAACCATCAATGCAGTTAACTTTTGTTGCAAAAATAACCTAATCCATCCAATATTATATTATATTATATTATATTATATTATATTATATTATATTATATTATATTACATTATATTATATTATATTATATTATAAGGAGTGTATCGATAAGTAGTTAGAAACATTCAAACAGTTATTACTCTGAAATTGCTTAATTTTTTGCAGCTTGTTTTGCGGTGACATGTTTGTTTACATGTCAATAACAGCTGCGCAATCGATTGGTTTCGGTACGGTTCTGCACACTTGGTGCTCAGAAAGTGGTGTCACGTACAACGAAATTTCAAAACGGGTGAAATTGCACTACACCAGTGTCAAAAATATTTTCTAGAAGTTCGATAAGACTCTTTCCATGAAGCATTTGCCCCGATCTGGTAGGAAAACGGGTCCCAGCAAGCCCGGTCAGGACTTAAAAGTGGTTGAGTACATCAGGAAAAACCCATCGGCGTCGACGCGGGATTTGGCCAAGCAGTTCAACAGCAGCATCGGGATGATTCAACGGATCAAAGTTCGGAACTCCCTAAAAACGTACAAGAAACAGAAGGTGCCGAAACAGTCCCTGGTACAGAAAGTTCAGGCCAAAACAAGAGCGTGAAAACTGTATAACCTGATTCTACAAAATAAAGACGGATTCATCCTGATCGACGTCGAAACCTACACCAATGAAGAGTCTCGAGCGCTGCCCGGACCGCAATATTATACGAAATCGGTGTACCAGGACCTGGACGACGCTGACACCACGGTGGCGATGGAAAAGTTTGGGCAGAAGGTGTTGGTCTGGCAAGCAATTTGTATCTGTGGTTCGCGATCGTCAATTTTCTTCACGAAGGGCACAAATAACGCCAAGGTGTACGAGGAAGAATGTTTGAAGAAGAGAATGCTGCCACTGTACAGAAAGCATAAGGCTCCTCCTCTCTCCTGGCCGGATTTGGCTTCAGCCCACTACGCCAACTCCGTTCTACAGTGGTTGTCAAAAAATAATGTACAATTCGTGGAAAAGGACATCAAACCAACGAACTGCCCGGATCTTCGTTCAATTGAAAGGTATTGGGCATTTGTCAAGCGGCACTTCCGGAAGGAAGGTGTGGTGTCCCAAAACTTGCAGGAGTTCGAAAAAACTGAACAACTGCCACCACGATAGTCACAAAAGTAACTGTGCAGAATTTAATAAAGAATGTAAAGTAGAAAGTGCGAGCGTTTCACAGAAACTAGGATTTTCTTCAATATAATCAGTGAAATACATAAAAATGTAATTTTTCTACAATATATCGAAAACTGATGTCAAAATATGTTTTTATTCGCTTTTTCATTCAATCATCAATGTTGCTAACTACTTTTCGATACACTCCTTATTATATTATATTATATTACATTATATTATAATATATTATATTCTATTATATTATATTATATTATATTATATTATATTATATTATATTGTATTATATTATATTATATTATATTATATTATATTATATTATATTATATTATTTTATATTATATTATATTATATTATATTATATTATATTATATTATATTATATTATATTATATTATATTATATTAGCATCAGGGCAACGGACGAATTAATGATTCGACAAGGGATTGAGGATGGCCAGCCCAAGTCACTTGAAGGAAGTTTGTTCCCTCCTAAAGGTTTGAAATGAGTCTGACGCTCCTCCTAGATACGCCACTGTCATAATCGTAAAAGCTTCAACATTATGAGCGGAATTTATGATTATAGTATAGATTTTATAGTCATAACTTTGAACCAACGTCAAGGAAATGTTTGAGTTGTTTAAATGCCAAATCAATTAATCAATCCAGATGAGAAGTCATAGAACTATCGAACTGACCAAATTTTCACACACCGGGAACAAAGAACAGTTCTATATTGTACATATAACCAATCCATCATTCTCCGGTTCGGGACTAATCAATCTTAACTAGATCCGGTACGAGATGCTGATTCGGCTAAATCAAACGAAGGACTAGGTGAATGATTTCTTTACGATAATAATTGAGTCGAAAGCCGCACCCACTCCTACAATACACGATATGTTGATGCGTGACCGTTTCACAGCATACCGACCACAAATTCAGCTGCGCCGAGCAGGGCGGTGTCAGGAATACGAAATAAATGTACGGTTTATATTCCTCCATACCCTGCTTCACCGTTAACTTGAGTGTAATCTTTAGTCTAATATTAACTACACTCTTTCGTTGGAACGTTGGATTGTTTGCTAATCACGATGGTTTTTTGTTTGACGATTGAACTAATTAAATGAAAACTTCATACTCCAAATATAAATGAAAAAAGCTACAAATAATGATTTAAGCGCGATTGCTACGTTACTTTACTGTAGTGGGTTCTAAAGAAATATTTAACATATACGAAATTTCGGAAACTGAGTGGTATCACCTGTTGAATGAGTTTATTGCCCAATTATCTTCTCTTATAAACAACGATCAACGCATTTCCTAATATTCAACAGAAAAAAATACATAGATTACCAAGCACACAGTTAGCTTCCAAGGGTACAATATGGAAAATGAGGCAATCCATGCATACCACGTTCTGCAAACCGAAACCGCACGTAAGTACCTGTATTAATAGATCCAACGAAACTTCGACCTCCAACTGGGACACGTCGACCATTCTTTTTATGCGCCCCGTTTAGCACAGTACCTTCTGTACACACTACTTAGAGCGGTGTGTGGTGCGGGAAAGTTTAGTTTTTATTAGGTGTGGGCTGGTTCGCGAAACTGTGTTTTTTTTTCTCTCCATCAAACTGTATCAAACATCTGGTGCTCTTGTAAAATCTTGACGGCGACGTGTTCTAAAACCAAGCAGTGGACCCGAGCCCGAATGCCACCATACAATCCCTTTTTTATCGTAGGCTACTTGAGAACTGCACATGGTCACCAATCGGTAATCTAGTAGAGCCTTCAATGAATCGACGTACAATCAGCATAGTCAGTCCACAACCTGCTGGTCTTCGCATGCGGTTGATTCGGTATCTGAGTTGGCTGAGTGTCCCTCGTTAGTGAAGTGTACCACAAAATACAAATGCGTGTAGATGGAAAATGTTCTCTAGTAACGTGGCGTCCTATAAATCATTACAAAGTTTCCACATGGCGTTATTGAGTGACCGAATACGTAAATGCGGCAATCTGACGGTGGTATTGATAGATCTACATTAAGTTTATGTCAAGTGAAAATCAAGTGTAGTAAGTGCGAAATAATTTGTCTATACATTTATCTAGATCTTGAAGAAACCATTCCAATAACTTTTATCACTTCTGAAATACGTATTTAATAAAAAAGATAATTCTTCTTCCTAAGTGTTGACATCAAAATATACATCGTTAAACGTAAAGTGTGCCGACATAGTCAAGTGTACGGTAGTGGCTTGAAGCAAACAAAAGAGTAAGAGTGTAAATGGGATCATACCAGTAACTAATTGTGCATTCATGTTTCGACCAGACCGAAAACCTTTTTTAGATTGTTATTTTTTATGAGGGAGGGCCTAAAATGATTGCTAAATTCATTATCAATCGTTTTTGGCAGGTAATAAGAATTTGTTCTGGACTGAGCTGTTGTTTAGAATGTCTCTGGACAAAATTTTTCATTAAACTGTATAAGATTGCCATGGCTGTAGGTTTTAGTCAAAAATATATTGGTTGTAAAGCTGTTCTTTTGCTACCCCTGAGTAAAGATGCATTTAAAATAAACCTTCTTTAATCTACCTAGTGGTGTAATGATATCTTTCTCATATTACTTATGTTTTCAAAAATATCGCTAGAAGATTCTGTCAAGATTTTTTTTTCAAACTTGAATAAAATCAAAACTTTTTTTAGTATAAACTACCATCACCTTTTCAATTTATAAACATAGTGTCAAGTCAATATAGATTTAAATGTGTCAACCCTGCACGCCAGTGGCGTACCGAGGAAATTTGGCGCTCGGGGCAAAAAACAAAAAATCCGGAAATCCGCAAAGATCTTCGGAAAGCAAAAAACAGGTTAAACAAAATCCGAAAATCCACAAAGATCTTCGACGAACGAAAAAAAATTGAAATAAATTCACTTATCACGCTGTAATACCGGAACCAAAAGTTGGATTTGGATCAACTTTTCAGGGCCTTTTTTACTAACTTTAAGACCTTTCATTTGCATCTTAGTTTGTGAAAATCGGTTAAGAAACTTCCGAGAAAATTGTGTATGCATTTCATAGATTTGAACATATTGCCTTTTAATTCCGGAATCGGAAAACGAATAAAGATAAAATTCAATAGCGAGCTGTGGGACCATAACGTTTGAATCTAAGTTTGTGAAAATCGGTTACGCCATCGCTGAGAAAAGTGAGTGTCAATTTTGTTAATTTTTGTGTGCATATCATCCTGTAATTCCGGAACCGGAAGTTTGATCGTGGTAAAATTCAATAGCGATCTCTGGGACCATAAGATCTTTCATTTGAATCTGAGCTTAAGAAAATCGGTTCGGTTATCTCTGAGAAAATCGAGCAACATTATTTGTCACATACACTCATACATACATATTTACATACACACAGACATTTGCTCAGCTCGTCGAGCTGAGTCAAATGGTATATGACATTCAGCCCTCCGGGCCTCGGTTCAAACGTCGGTTTTCACAGTGGATGTATTGCCTTTCTATATGAGAAAGACAAAACATTTAAAACAAATGTACTCAGTTGGAAATCTAGCACAATGAGACCACAGATAAAAGACATACTAGTATTCAATTTTAGTACAAAATTTACCTGCTTTGTTATAAAGTGATTCTTTCTTAGCAATTAGCTTATAAAGGCACTCAAACGAAGCTTTGCAAACGCTTTTGGGCACTTGTGTTCGAACTCGCTTTTGCAGTTTTCAAAAATTGTGTTACTTTTTAGGATAGATGGTTTTAGTTTATGATATCGACACATTTCGTGAACGGAGATGGGACATATGGTTTCAAGATACCTTGTAATATTAGAGCAGAAATTTGAAATTAAATTTGATGAACAGAAACTAGAACGAAGGAGACATGTTATACATTCTGTAACTTTATCCATACAAAAATAGTGGAAATTGTCAATCTAGCAACGATACAGCCTGTTACATAAGAGCGTGCTCGCTGTTGTGAGAAAATGAAAAGACTCATCACGAAAATACTTTTGAATATTGTTTTATTAGATTAAAAACTTACATGCAAATACATTAATAGCAAGTCCAATCCTCTTTAGCGTTAATAATGACTTGACACCTTCAAGGCATACTTTGAGCGAGATTTTGTGCGTTTTCTTCTGAAACCGACCTCCAAATTTTGTGAATTTGGCGAACAAACTGCTTCAAATTGTGTGGTCGGTTCTTTCCAAGCTTCATCTTCATTTGACCCCAAACGTTCTCAATTCGATTGGCATCGGGTGACTGAGAGTTTGGAAATTGGGACTATTTCTGTCCGTTCTGTTATACTTCTTGTAGGAGAAGTACTGATAGAATTTCGAAATTTTTGTCCCTTCTGTTCTACCTTCTGTTGAAGAAGTACTTATAGAATTACAAATTCATTCTTCTCTAATGCAATAATTTAAACTGGAAATAAAAGTAAGATAACTAAAAATGAGAAATGGAAATAATCGTATTCGCTATTGTTTATTTTTTGTGACATATTTAAAAAAAATTAGTTTGATCATCATTATATAGTGTTATTAAAGCGTTGAGAGCTACCCCACGGCGCATGCGGTCCATGCTCTTTCGAATACGATCCAATTAGCATAATGCGCTTTGCGACTGAACGCAGTGACTATCAAATCGACTTTTACGGCAACGATAGAAAAATTGCGGTAAGCTATATGCTATATGTATCAGTCTCTATGTCAGGAATAGCACACCGAACGAACAACTCTCAAAGCATACTCAAACAGAAGCCGCCTTGGTGCAACTCGCGTGTCCGAAGTCTGCCTGGAAATTTCTTATTCGGGCACTCTAAATTAGCAAGAAAAATTAGCTAGGAAATTTGTAAATCAGCACGTCAACCGCAAAGCTGATTTATTGGGACCCAAATCATGCCAAGGAGGATACGAGGGCAAAGAAAACAGACGAGTCCCAAATCATACCAAACATATATGTGACAGGGAAAAGGGAAAGTGAATGTGGGTTTCCCGTTGCGTTGCGTGAAGTTAATCAATCAACTGATGCAGGTTTGATACTGACGAATGACCGTACGTAACCTTGGAAATCAAAGTTATAAACGTCTACTGGAACACAAACTAACTTTTTAGTTCCAAATCATGTAACGATGGGAAAGGGTTTGTATTCTGACAATGATATATATGTACAAATTCAGATTAGGAAGCCCGAGTTCACGATTATTTTGTGAATTTGCATCAATTTTCAGGCACAGCACATTTTAGCAAACAATTAAACATAAAGTTACTTTACAGTTCTGTACGGTTCAATATAAATTAATCGCAATACTAATCGTTAATCGAAAAATATAGTTCTATTAATTGGAATTTCAATGCAATCCAATTAAGTTTTGGATCGATGATAGTGTTCAAATCGATTCAATCCATGTCTATTCCAGGTTACTATTGATTTACATGTCGTGTAAATTTCATTATGTCTTTCTGTGCAGGCATAGTACCTACTCTGGTTTCGATTTCGAAATTTTGTACAATAGGTCAGAGTTTTGGCCCCAAGACGCGATTGGGTATTAAATGGTGGTGGTGAACTCACTTCGTCCGCGTCTCTTGACGCTATTTTTTTTCAAATAACGATTCGTCAGCATTGCTATCATTTTTTCACTAGTTCATATATCATTGCAAACCTAAATTGTGTTGTTATTTGATCATCAGTTGCATATTTGTGTCGTATGTACATGAAAGGGTGACGCCAATCGAGCACACATATTTTCTTAATAAACTTACAATACTAAATCAATTGGAGTGAGAGTACCACGACATCAGGACATCTGAGGAACTTATGGAATGGTGCATACTCAGATAAAAATATTTTATGAATTTGCATCTACATTCATGCACATATTTTAAGCAAACATAAAGTTACTTTACAATTCTGTAGGTCTCGATATACTTCAATCGCAAAACTGAACTATAATTGAAAGATACAGTTATATTCCTTGAAAAATCAATGTAATTGACGAATTGATGATTGGACGAGGGATTATGGATAGCCAGCCCAAGTCACTTGAAGGAAACGCGTCCTTCTCAAACAAACCATTAGGAGGGTCCAAGCATGTATTGCGATATGCTTCATCCATGCACTGGATGTTATGGATGGAAGAGCATCTTTTATTCCCGCGGAATACGAGTTAGTGACTCTGCTTACATATCCGCCCAACCGATTTTGTTCGGTTTTCGGTAACAGCTATAGTAAGAAAGTGAATGGATGAGTCATATTGGGGCTACTGTAAGTCTACCCGCATCCAATGACATCTCCTTGAACTGATGGTGGCTCCACTTCACATCACCAGTGGTGGTAAAGCGTAGGTTTCGAACACACTAAACGTGTTCGTTCCGAACTAAAAAGTGAACCAAGATGGCCAGGCGACGTCAGCTGAGTTGACCGCCGACCCACCGTCGGAAGCGGCGGCCTTTCGTATACAAACCTGTAACCGCCTAGTTTGCCCGGCCTACTCAAAGCTAGGTTTCTTTACTTTAGTTAGGTCCGAACGAGCGATAGCGAGGTCGGACTGGACATGAACCAAAAAGATGTGGTAAGAGTAGAGATTTTTTTATTTTCACTCAATAAACGGAAAATAGGACAAAGACAAAGCCTGGTATATACACCTGTGAAAATGCTAGGATGCTTAGTAGCTAATAAAGTCAACCAGTTTTCTTGGGAACTCCGTTCTGTGGTTCAAATCTACAATTCAATCTTTATTCAAAAAGTACAGTTGTAGGTCAACAAAACGAGCGTTGACGCCATCATCTTCCATTTGTCTTTATTTTAAATCAATTCCAATTATGATATTAGGACAATCGCAGGATTCGGCGAAATGACCCCTTTCGGCGAAATGTCATTCGGCGCAATGACTCTTTCGACGAAATGACCCTGATCCTTTAGCGAGTTGAAGCTGGCTAAACATGATTAATCGAAATTTTTTAGAATTTTGCCAATGTTTAATCAATTTGTGAATCAATAACAGTTAAAATTAGTGACTTTATATGGAAATTTTTGCAAAATTTTGGACCAATGCCAATTCGATGCTCCATTGATTAGTGAATCAGTAATTGGAGTAGTTCTAACTGGATAATTTTGAACATTTTCAGCGAGATAAGGGTGGCGCAATATGAAAAATTGTAAATTATTTGACTTATGCTTATTCGATGTTATATTAAAAAGTGATTCAATAGCAATTAAACTTTCATAATGTTGGACATTTCCATCGACCGTAGGGTGACTGTATATGAAAAATTGTAAAATTTTTGGCTAATGCGAACTCGATGCTCTATTGGTTAGTAAATCAATAACATTGAGAATCGAATAACCTTTTCAGCGAGCTTAGGGTGGTTCTTTTGAGAAAATTGTAAAATTTTGGATTAATGCCAATTCGATGTTTTATTGATTGGGAAATCAATAGGTGTTCTGATAAGATAACTATGGACATTTTCAGCTAGCGTAGTAGGGTGGCTCAATATGAAAATTCGGTAATATTTCGACTTCTGCTAATTCGATGTTTAATTGTTTGATGATTAATTTGTTCAATCGAAGAGTGGCTCAATATAAAAAAATATAAGCTCTTTAGCTATTGCCAATTCGATGCTATACTCATTAATAAATCATTAATCGTCGATCCATAAATTATAAAAGTAAGCATCGAAGAGAGCTCTATCGACCAATCGAGTCTGCCAACCGAATAGTTCGAAACAAACTGCTTCGCCGAACATCGAGTAAACACCACCTTCGCATGAACCGAATGAACAGCTTTCGCATATTTTTGCTAAAAACATATTTCTGAGCAAATATGTACAGAGCATCGGTTCTAGGTTCACACATTATTATCACTGGAATCGTATTGGAAATAGTATAAAAATCACAAGTTTCTATATTAAGCCAGCTAGCACTTGCTGAGAATATCCAAACTTTATAAATTTTAATACCACTAATTAATATAGCGTCTAACATGAAAATGGCAAACTATTTTCAATTTTTCATATTGAACCAACTAGCGCTTACTTTAAACGTCTAAAATAGTCCTATTCGAACTGCTATCAGTCAATTAAACATCGAATTAGCAGAATTCAGAATATTTTCAAATTTTATATCAAGCCAGCTCGTTGAAAATGCCCAAATTCGAATTTCTATTGATTCACCAATCACTACACCATCGAAATTCTACAATTTTCTTAATAGAATCACCTGGCTGAAAATTTCCGAAAAAAATCGATTCTCGATGTTATTGATTCACTAGTCAATAGAGCATTGAATTTGTAATAGCAAATTTTTTTCCAATTTATAGAGCCACCCTACGATTACTATAAATGTCAAAAATTATGAAATTTCAATTGCTTTTGATTCACTATTTAATATAACATCGAATTAGCAATAGTCAAATTATATTCTAATTTGCATATTGCGTCACCCTACGCTCGCTGAAAGTGTCCAAAATTATCGAACTTATATTGACTCAATAATCAATACCCAAGTAACCATATGCATTATATCACTGCACATTTCCAACTCTATTTTTACATTTGCATTCAAAATGTAACTGAGAATTATCTTACAACAACCTTCCGCCGTGCTATATATGGACATTCAATGCTATATTTTGAAGCAACGAAACTTTAATAATAGCAGTGCAAAGAAATTGAATAGCTGCATTAAATTAATGTCTTGGTATTGAAAAAAATGGAGTAGTAGAACTAAAGCCAGAGCTAGTCAGAGTTCACGTTTGTTTACCAATATGTGTTGGTAGTACAGAAGTAAAATGGATTACCGAGGAAAATTTGCCTTTCACTTACTACGAAACATTCGAAAACAACACTGTTAACATTATGCAGCGTTATGCATTGGTAACATATATGAATGTTATGCAGGCCCGTGCACAGAAATCATTCATAGTAGATATTTGCATTATAGCTACTTTAATAATGTGCAATTCCTGCTTCATCTGTCAGATCCTATAACAGTCTAATAATGGCTCTTTTAGGCTTTATAATAGCATTGTAAAACATGTGTAACTCCGCTGCATTGAATCAATTTATTTACGCGAATTTTCAAAGCTGAAATAATGTAAAGTTATATCGTGGTTACTTGGGTATAGTATCATATTTGCAATAGTCGAAAAACTTGCAAATTCCTGTAATAAGTTACACGCTTACTAAAAATGTCCAAAATAACCCAATTCGAATTGTTTTTGATCGATTTATCAATTGAAAAAAGGAATATTTTTCCATATTTATCATCCTACGTACATTATTAATTTCAAAATCAGGTTGCGAGTACTGATTTTTTTCAAATCAAAGTCAAAGTATTGAATGAACAATCAATGGAAGAGAGCATGAACAGAATAGGAATTGAGGATGATTGACAAGCTGTAGACCCACCCACGCTAGACGAAATACGAAAAGCGGTTAGATAGCTTAAAAATGGAAAGGCCGCTGGGAAGGACGAGATTCCGGCTGAACTTCTCAAAGTCGGAAGCGAGCGGCTGTACTATGCACTCCAAGTAATTGGAATGATCTGAGAAGGAGAGGAAATGCCTTCGGACTGGCTGGATGGTATCATATGTCCTATCTAAAAAAGGATCACCGACTCGATTGTAAAAACTATCGAGGCATAACACTCCTCAATACCGCCTACAAGGTACATTCTAGAGATCTGTTCAGCAGACTGCGTTCATTGGCAGAATCCTTTGTCGGCGAATACCAATGCGGCTTTCGGGAAGGACGTTCAACGATGGACCAGATGTTCACATTGCGACAAATGCTCGATAAGTTTCGGGAGTACAACGGACTCATCATCTGTTTGTAGATTTCAAAGCTGCGTACGACTCAGTGAAACGTAGCGAATTGTGGCAGATCATGTTAGAACATGGCTTTCCGACAAAGCTAATTAGACTGATTCGTGCGACGCTCGATGGATAGAAATCAAGCATCAAGATAACTGGTACGACATCCGATGCTTTCGTGATGTTAGATGGATTGAAGCAGGGTGACGCGCACTCATATCTGTTGTTCAATATAGCGCTCGAAGGTGTCATACGAAGAATAGGCGTACAAAGAAACAGTACCATCATCAATAAGTCTCACATGCTTCTTGGTTTTGCGGACGACATTGATATTGTTGGTGTGAAACGTAGAGCTGTGGAAGAGGCTTTTGTGCTCTTCAAGAAAGAAGCTGCGAGAATAGGGTTGACGATAAACTCTACCAAGACTAAGGTTGTTGACGAGTTCATATATCTTGGAACACTAGTGACATGCGATAATGATATCAGTCGCGAGGTAAAAAGGTGTGTTGCAGCTGCTAATAGGTCTTTCTACGGGCTCCGTAACCAGCTGAAGTCTCGTGGATTGCACACACGCACAAAACTTGCTCTATAAAAGTTCTTCATACTACTTGTTTTCCTATACGGCCAGGAAGCATGGTAGTTGAAGGAAACAGATGTTCGAGTATTCGACGTCTTTGTGAGAAAAATCCTGCGCTCAATACTCGGCGGCAAAGAAGAGAATGGAGAATGGATGCGGACATTGGAAGGCTTATAAAACACGGCAGACTACAGTGGGTTGGACATGTAGCAAGAATGCCGGAAGAGAGAATGGCCTACGAGATGTTCAACAGAGAACCTGGCAGAGGTCGTCGACTGCGGGGTAGACCGCGCACTCGCTGGCTGTGCCCAATCGAAGAGGATGCACGCGCAGCGGGAGTACAAACGGCGGCTCAAGATCGAGTATCCTGGAAATCTACAATTCGTTCTGTCATGTTCCGAAGACGGGATGTGCACCATTAAAGTAAAGTAAGTAAGTAGTTGACAATCTTCCTATTCCAATGTCCCAGTTCGCGACATTCTTGCTTGACGTGACCTCCTTGAAACATGAAACGTTTTTATTTTACATGAAACGTTTTTATCATTCCATTAAGTCCATTGGAGTTCCAATTTAATTTTTATTTTATGTAAGATTCCTTGCTCTTCCATGACTTCAACCAATAGCGTGCTATCTTACATTGAATAAAAATGATGAACTGATGCAAACAAACCTGAAATAGTAATAAGATCATGTGCAAAATAAATATTTTTTATTTAATGTAATTTTTTTATATCATTTATTTTCCCCCTCCTTTATCCACTTTGGTTTAATGTAATTGATAATAGCAAATCGCTAGATTAAAGCAGTGTTTAGATTAATTAATGAATACCACACACATACTAATATGATATTCGAAATGTATTAAGTTTAAAGTACTATGTATTGTGGATGCTACGGCGAAGAAAAACTAATGTAAATTGCCTTATGAAATAATGTATATTGCGTTATGAAATTATGAAATAAACGTACTTATGAAGAAAAAAAAACTTCCATATGGAAAATATTTCTTCCACGAAAAGACTATTTATTTAAAGAAGAATCTTTTTGAGGGTGCATATTTTCCCGTTGTTGACGAGTGATAATATTTGTCATACACACATACACATACACATAGCATATTGAAAAAAAAACGTGATTTGTCGGCTACGTCTGCTTTAAGAGTATATTTCCCAAACCGAAAATGTTCGGCATAACTCTTTATCACTTTATCAATGAACCAATAGTCAAAAAAAGTCTAAGGTTGTTGCAAATTGTTTAGCCATCATTGGTGACATTGAGCGAAAAGATAAACAGTGTGTTTTACGATGAAGTCATTTATACCATATCTCCTGAGTCGGAAGTGATTCACTCATTATAGAACGAATTCTAATAGTTTTATGTTACAAATAAAAGGTGATTTTTTTGAGGTTAGGATTTTCATGCATTAGTATTTGCTCAGATTTTTTGAGGTTATGATTTTCATGCATTATTATTTGCTCAGTATGCTCTGACATTTCATCATGAATAGACTTACTAACGAGCAACGCTTGCAAATCATTGAATTTTATTACCAAAATCAGTGTTCGGTTCGAAATGTGTTTCGCGCTTTACGCCCGATTTATGGTCTACATAATTCTGGTTGAATGGCTACGTAAATAAGCAAAATTGCCGCATTTGGAGTGAAGAGCAACCAGAAGCCGTTCAAGAACTGCCCATGCATCCCGAAAAATGCACTGTTTGGTGTGGTTTGTACGCTGGTGGAATCATTGGACCGTATTTTTTCAAAGATACTGTTGGACGCAACGTTACAGTGAATGGCGATCGCTATCGTTCGATGCTAACAAACTTTTTGTTGCCAAAAATGGAAGAACTGAACTTGGTTGACATGTGGTTTCAACAAGATGGCGCTACATGCCACACAGCTCGCGATTCTATGGCCATTTTGAGGGAAATCTTCGGAGAACAATTCATCTCAAGAAATGGACCGGTAAGTTGGCCACCAAGATCATGCGATTTGACGCCTTTAGACTATTTTTTGTGGGGCTACGTCAAGTCTAAAGTCTACAGAAATAAGCCAGTAACTATTCCAGCTTTGGAATACAACATTTCCGAAGAAATTCGGGCTATTCCGGCCGAAATGCTCGAAAAAGTTGCCCAAAATTGGACTTTCCGAATGGACCACCTAAGACGCAGCCGCGGTCAACATTTAAATGAAATTATCTTCAAAAAGTAAATGTCATGTACCAATCTAACGTTTAAAATAAAGAACCGATGAGATTTTGCAAATTTTATGCGTTTTATTGTTTAAAAAAGTTCTCAAGCTCTTAAAAAATCACCCTGTACATCTTCACTAGAACCATTAATGCATTCATTGAAAAAATCACGAATCAAGGCTATTAGAAATTCTTTATATGCTAAGGTTACTACATTGATGATAGAAATATTTGATGTTTTTAAACCACTGTTATACGTGCTTCGGCACAGATGACTGCATTGCAATGTGTTGCAATTTCTGCCTTCACATACCTGACTACATGCTCATGTAAAAGTTAAGCGCACGATTAATACTACCAATTTTGGAAACTTCAATTGTGGTGCGCAGATCAATATATTTTCACGTTTCGCCCTCTCACTTTGATTGATCAAGTACAATGATTCAATAATTACATATTTTGGGCGTATACTTCAAATGCAAAAAAAGCAAACGAGCGGAAGTGAAGTTCATTCTGAGTGAATGACTATTGTTGAAGCGCTAATATCTTGCTTTACAGCTATGTACTAGGCACAGAAAGCCGTATGTGTAAGTCACATCCGCTATTGGTTATATCGACGTGCTTTTTAAGCTTTGTAACAACGCATTTTTCTAACCATCACTTAATGAAACAACAGTTTAAAGTAACTCTTAGCAACAAGAAGTAATGAGCGAGCTGCTAGTTTATAGTTTTAATAGCTAATGACTTCATTTCCAATTGGCTACTACTGCCGCCTTCAAAGTCGAATGAAAAAACTACAAAAAGCTTTCAATTGCCAACCTTTTGCCGTTAGCTTTGTGTTGATTGGTCGGTTTGAACAGTTCGGAAATTGAAAAGAGACACGTTCGTTCACTACAGCAGAAATAAGTTTCAATGCACTCAACCAGTGCGATTGAAGTACGTATCTGAATCCGGTCGAGATATGTTCCTTGGACGATTATTCTGCCGACACGGCCAGTGCCAACCGTAATGGTGCACTATCTGTCCGTCATCAACCATTGATCGCTCACTCCCGTCTACACGAATGTTGAATATACGATGGCAAAACATTCAATTAGCTTGAATGAAAAATATGAGTTTATATTGAATACTGTTGGGGGCAGTCGTCGCCATGCACTTCCAAAGAGCGAACGATTGGCTGGTGCTTGGAACACGTTGATTGATTCAGCAATATGTTAAATTGTGTGTGGACTGTCTCACTTAACGAATGAGAACTTATCTAAATATTTGAACTGCATTAACTGTTTTATCTCGCTTGGTCGAACTATGGTTACGATTTACTAAATAAATAGATGAGTTCCTATAGTTGGAATGAACAGAAGAAAATTATTCGGAAGCATATTCTCAGAATTATACAAAATATATTAGAAAATATGTTATAAATTTAACTGAGTTGAACAGTGACAACATACTAAATGGTAAAAGTGACTATCGCTGACCACGAATGCAAAGATTCAAGAAAGCACGTAAGTAATTAGTTTGTTATATTTGCTTGTTGATTGCTAATGCAATTAAAGATAACCTCTAATTGCAGTTATCATTATCAACTCAGATTAAAATCCAAACAAAACGAAACGAGGTGTTTTTTTTTAATTTTGCAGCTTTATTACTTTATAATCATAACAGAATGAAATCTAAATTTTAGGAAAAACTGGCTACGTTCCGGACTCGAATTGTTGAATTACTTAGAAAAAAACAGATTAATAACAACATTTTTATTGGCCACCCGACAGTCCGGCATTGTTATGCTACCAAACAGAAGTGATTGTGCAGCTTTTTCTTGTGCACATTAGATCGTTCTTTTCCATTGGCACCAACTTAACGTCAAGTCAAGCTATGTATTACGCTCTCAAGTTCCAGTGCAAATCAATAGTCCATTCTTTGACTTCTGAGTATCTCGTGTTGTCTTTTATCTATGAAAGACATAAGCCTACCACTTGTCGAGTGCACATTTATATGCGCACTCAACCAACTACAGAGCTCTCAGCTAAGTAGAGGAATTTCGCCTTGATTGAGCTTGAAACAGGGCACTTTCGAAAGGTGTTTCCTCGGCTAACCTTGTTAGGAAGCTGCGGTCAACACTAACGATAACGACAGCGACTGCGATGGAGACTGCTTTCGATTATACTCTGCAAATCTATGTACCTGTAATTTCGTTACGACCCGATTCCGTCATGTTAATATTTGTGTTAGTACAATCGTGATTAAAGATACGCTGTTATTAAGGTACATAGATTATCTTGAAGAGTAAGGGTGCGGATATGGTTAATCTTAAAGAAATGATATGATTATATGTATTAATTGCAGCTAAATAAAAGAACCAGAAAAATTTGAGGGGTTCGTCGTTTGCTGGTCAAGTTAGCGTTGAAATTCTCGTAAACTTTATAGGTTTAAATGAAAGGGTAGAAAATTTCAAAAATGTGCTCTAACTTTTCTCGGAGTTGGCTGTACCGATCGGGGATAGAGGAATAACGCACATAGATGACCTGAGATGAATAGACCGATTGTCAGAAATGATAGAATAGATTCAAATGAAAGGTTTCATTCGAATTTGGCTTCTGGTTACAGAGATACGGTATTTTTAGTGCTCAAAATCTAGAACAGGTATACACGTTTATGTTCTTTCGTTGACTCCTATTAGAGTTAAAGAAGTACTCGTCTTCTTGCCTTGCTTATATAGAAAGGCTATACAATCACTGTGAAAACCGACTTTTGTACCGAGGCCCGGAAGGCCGAGTGTCATATACCATTCCACTCAGCTCGATATCCCATAGATCGCTATTGCATTTTACTCCGATCCAACTTCCGGTCCTGGAATTACAGGGTTATGCACTAAAATAATAAAAATGAATGTCACTCACTTTTCCAAGAGATGGCGTGACCGATTTTCACAAAATTAAATTCAAACGACAGGTCCTATAGTCCCATCAATCGCTATTGAATTTTATCTTTATCCGACTTCCGCTTCCGGAATTCTCAAACTAATTCTTCAAAAAGTCCTCGAAAAGTTTATCCAGATCCGATTTCCGGTTCCGGTATTACAGTGAGATTAGCAAAAAGAGAAAGGCAAAAAAATTTAATTTCATGAGGATTTTTTCACAAGCGATGGCAAAACGAGGTGCACATTTGATTAAAATTTACTCATCAAATTGGTAGATTTTATTAGTTGGTGGATATATAAATCTGTTTTGGGACTACTATTGCCCAGTTTCCGCTTCCAAACGCAGCGGTAATAGTGAAGAAAAGCTCCAAAAAACGGAACTCACTTCGATTTCTCAGCAACCGTTAAACCGATTTTCACAAATCATGATTCAAATTAATGCTCCAAGTGTCTTAAAAGATACTATGCAATTTAATCCCAATCCGACTTCCGGCTCCGAAATTATAGGGTAATTAATATCAAAACTTTCAATCTATCATAAAAATGATGCAAAATCTGTACGCATCGGTACGTGCTGGTACGGAAGAAGAAAAATTGAATACGGAGGTACAATTTAGGCAGATGTTCATATCGGCCTTGGCTGAATCGTCTTAAATTACCACGTTACGAGAATCGCTGTGCCTTCATCAACCTACCGACTCTGCAAAAAAAAACATTTTAATCCACCTAGTGATGTCATGATTGTCCCGGGTTGGCGGTTCAATGGATAAGGCGCTGGTCTTACAACCCAGTTGTTGTATGTTCGAGTCCCGACCTGGAAGGATTCGTAGTGTCAGTAGAATCGTTGCACCAGCCATGGTTCTGTACACTCTGAATCGGCTGCGAAGTCTGTTGAAACAGAAGGTCAAATTCCACTACAGGAATGTAATACCAAGGCTTTGCTTTGATGTAATGATGCCTTTCTCATATTACTTATATTTTCAATAACATCACTAGAAGGTTCAATCATCCTGAACTTAGGGGACGGGTATAGCGTGATGGGATAGTCGATGCCTATCACGCAGCCCACCTGGGTTCGATTCCCAACCCCGCACATAGGGCTAGAAAGATTTTCTGGTCCGAAGAGGCGAATGACCTTAGGATGTTAAAACCTCTATAATTGAAACAAAAAAAAAATCCTGAACTTGTGTATTTATATAAAATTGGTGACTGTGCCCTTGATCAGGTTATTGTATTACCTTTCCTAAATATTTACTGTCATGCTAGTTCTGTCAAACATGTCTAAGGCTGCAGACATAGTGAGCGGGAGAAGCTGAACCGAGCTGGTGACTGACAATAGCAAACCAAGAGCGGGAAACATACTTGCAGCAAATCAAAGGTACAAGCGATAAATCTGCTCAGATTTTACTCTGACAGGGTCCCCCTGTTTTCCTGCTTTGGTCAGCACAAAGTTCGTCACAGATTTTCGCGCTCACTCTGTCAGCAGCCTAAGACTTTCTAAATGTTCTTTTATAGAGCACAAACATCCACAAAACTTGTGATAATGCGATAAATTTCGAGAAAGCGTTCGAGATAGCTCCCTCACTCCAATTCGTGGAGAACGGAAAACATCTTCTAAATGTGTAGGGCATATTTGATGAAGACCAGACAATATTACTTTGGCTGTACTGGTTTCGGTTTCATGTTCCGGAAGAAGTGCTGTAAAATTCCAAAAGTTTCAACTCACATCGATTTCTCAGAGATGATTTGAGGTTAGGGAACAGGAAATGGTCCGAAGAAAATAAATCAGGTGAACAAGTAATTAAAACCCTAATCCGTTGATGCTCATATGCTTCAGATAAGACCATTTCACAGCGATTTCGTTCTTCAATCGCTTCATCAATGCACGCTACCCAAGTAGTAAATGTAACTTATTGAAATTTCAAGAGGTTCTGCAATTGTTTTAGAATTGTGTTTTTATGTTAGATAAGTTCAGAAAGTTCAAATATATTAAATTCGGATGTGCAACTTATCACTGTTAAGTTTTACAATAATACCCAAAAACAATTTAGGGTACATCTGAAACAATTGTGCAGCAAATCACCAACTTGCCCACGTTGCACTAGCAGTTATAGAAGCTCTGTAAAAATTTTCACATCAACTTATCAAACATTTTCCAAATGACTGTCATAATTGTATCCTACTCAATATATGCCGAAATGGCTGTTTATCTCTTGTCAAGAAAAAATAGTGAAATCATGCTCTCAGCAAGGCAAAAAATGATAGGCCGAATTAAAAACCTCGCAGTTAAAACTATTTTGCTGCCGAGTTCGCATAGTCTTAGATGCCTCATGAAATATTAGGTCAGTGTGTGCAGATTTCTTCATTTTTAGAAACACAATTCGAAACTTAAGTTGCACCAGCTTTATCTGCTTGAAATGAACGCAAAACTTGTCGATATGAGAATATTATCATAAGAGTTCCAGAAATACAGCATTACATATGCAATGAAAACAAAAAACAATGAGATACTTTGTATCCGGTTTTTATCTCGTGAAATAAATGAACAGACCTGACATCACTTTTTAAAGATATTGAAAGAAAAGTTAAGTTCATCATAGTTACTCTCCTAGTTATATATTACCGCTCGAGCAACTTGTTTTTGCAACTAAAGCACATTTACAGTGCATACAACAAGAGTTGGGTTCACTAAGATGACTGACTAAACTGTATTGTTGTTTAAGTCAACTAGTTTGATAAAAATAAAAACAACTATTTTGATAAAAATAAAAACAAAAATTTATCTTTTCAATATTTAAATGTTTATACTTTCTTATATTTAGGTGAAATAAATTATTATTTGGGTGAACCATTTTCTTTTCAACACACTGTTACCCTCGATGCCATATTGGAAAATTTTAAAGAAATTTCAGGCGTACGAAAACATGTTTCACCATAAAAATGCAGTTCGTTATCGATTTTCTATTTACTAAAACATAAACGATCAATTCTACAATATATAGTATTACCATTTATTTATGTGCAGAATATTTTTAAAATTCCATGTTTGTGTTACGAGCAGTTGTTTTGAAAATCAAATGTGAAGATTATTCATTAGAGATTATGTCTGCTATTTTTTGTAAACATCAATTCAATTCTTGTTTACATTACGTAGTAGTTTTCACCATTGATCAAAGAACTAAATAGTATCTTTTCCAAAATTACTGATGGGATGCAATAATCCGCCAATTCCGTTCGCATGCTTAGCAAAACCTATTCGAAAAAACTACCAATAAATACATCATCGTCGTCGATACCTTCTGCTATCTTAGTTCATCTAATCACAAGGGCATTGGCTAATTTGCTCAGGTTTCGTCTTCGTCTGGGTGCTTCATTTCATATATGCGTATCTGCCTATCGATTTGCAACCTCGCGGTGATATTAGTGATCACGTAAACACAGTGGATTTGTGTGCGCATTCCTTTGAGCATGCATGCCAATAATCATTAAATCAACAAGAAAATTAATTACGAACCACTCATCCTTCCTACTGACTGATGCAAGCTTATGGTGTTTTTCTTCCATTTCAGGTAAACACGATAATCAAGTTGACGCAAAATCAGCTTTGTCATTCCATAGTCCATGTGGCGGAAGCCTGTGGCATTGCGACAAGTGCCGATTCTCCAACCGATGGCCACTCACAATGTTGTGAAGGAAGTGGTTTAAGCCGAGGAAGATGCAAAACTAATTGATTCGAGAGCATAATGCTTGTGGGGAATTGCGTCTTGAGTTGTTGCGGGTGCGAGATGCTATGACATTGATAGCCATGGTGGGTAACGAGGTAGGTTTGTAGTTCTGGACTGGTTGACGGTTGCATGGGGACCAGGTGTCTATGATTCAAACATTTGTTTTATCTCGTGTGTGGAGTTTAGATCAATGCATGTTTTCCAAACTGGTCAGACGCGAAAATTTGATGAGTTGAGGGATTAATAGAGCTACGGAGGAATCATTGTTTATTAAACATGTTGACGCGGATTCGTGTTTTGAACAATGTATTTATCTTGTTTGAATCGTTGACGGATCAATGAGAGCTTTGTTTTGATTATTGGCATTTTGATTGCATTCTTTTATATCTAATTAGAAAATTAAAATATGTGTAATACATTTATGTTTACATTTTCATGCACACACTCGGCTCATTTTATTCGTAAAGATGTAGATCAATAAGATTTTTCTAGTTAATTTAGTTTCCTTGACATGAAGAAAATTATCTTTTGCGCCTTTCTTACTCATTAGAACTGTACTATTTCCCACTGTGCAAATGTGAATAATAATCAATCGAAAGCTTCGAAGTTTTGTCCTCTTTGTCGATTACATAATTTCTCCATCAAGCCTCCAGCTTTGCATTCTGTGACACGCGCACGCACTACACACAAATGTTCCTTTTCACTGAGATCGTCCACGGAAAACCATTAATTCAATGCCACTACTACCGTTTCTCACAACTGGTAGTTAAGTTATTGGAAGCAAGTCGTGATTATCCTGTCGGCTAGGAACATAGTCTCGATTATACGGTGATAAGCTTCATTTGGTAATAGTGATATCTAGATTGCATGAATCAAAACATTAATAAATGTTAAGTCACATCTACTTAAAAACCCTTTTTGAGCCACCTAGTGGTGTAATGATGCCTTTCTGATATTATTTATATTTTCAA